>NC_089320.1:13010286-13132786 GCF_036669915.1 Pocillopora verrucosa | reverse complement strand
GAGAAAGTCCTGTATTTGGGCGATTTCGATTTCCTGTACTTGGGCGATTTTGAAATCACGCGTATGATTTCAGCCCAAATTGCACTCCACTCAGTTCAATTACCAATACAATACAAATACAATACAATAATCTTTATTTAACGTGGTCAAATGTTCTTAGCTAATTAGCTACTTTACGGACATGTCACGAAAAGTAAATAAATAAACTAGAAATAATAACAGAAAGAGAAGATTTATATCTATACAATTAAAAAATTATTAAAACTAAGAGTAAATCACGATTAAAATGTAAAATTTGAGAAATCAAACATAGACATCAAGTTCTTAAATGTTCCGAATTCATCAGCGGCACGAAACTGATCCGGAAGAGTGTCATGATTTAAGACCATAGGTGGTTGTATTTACTTTGGGTAGCTCGAGGATGTTCATGCAATAGCTCTTCTATTCCTGTAGGGACTTTATACCCATGGATAGCTTTGTAGACACCGGTGGCCAACACTAATTGGTGCCTAATGTTAATTTATCGTTGCGTTAGTATCTCGCGCACTGTTAGGATTCTCTTTTGATGGGTTGTTACGTTACTATCTCGTGCCCTGTTAGGTTTCTCTTTTGATGGAGTGTTACGTTAGTATCTCGTGCATTGTTAGGATTCTTATTTAATGGGTTGTTACGTTTGTATCTCAGGTACTGTTAAGATCCTCTTTTGATTGATTGTTGCGTTTGTATCTCGCACACTATCAGGATTCTCTTTTTAGGGATTGTTATGTTGTATCTCGCGCACTGTTAGGATTCTCTTTTGATTAATTGTTACGTGAGTATCTCGTGCACTGTCAGGATTCTCTTTTGATTAGTTGTTACGTTAGTATCTCATGCACTGTTAGGATTCTCTTTTGATTAATTGTTACGTTAGTATCTCGCGCACTGTTAGGATTCTCTTTTAATTGATTGTTACGTTAGTATCTCGTGCACTGTTAGGATTCTCTTTTAATTGATTGTTACGTTAGTATCTCGCGCACTGTTAGGATTCTCTTTTAATTGATTGTTACGTTAGTATCTCGCGCACTGTTAGGATTCTCTTTTGATTGATTGTTACGTTAGTATCTCGCGCACTGTTAGGATTCTCTTTTAATTGATTGTTACGTTTGTATCTCAGGTACTGTTAAGATCCTCTTTTGATTGATTGTTGCGTTTGTATCTCGCACACTATCAGGATTCTCTTTTTGTGGATTGTTGTGTTAGTATCTCATGCACTGTTTACATTCTTTGATTGATTGTTGCGTTGGTATCCAGCGCTCTGTTAGGATTCTATTTCGATTGATTGTTGCATTAGTATCTTGTGCACTGTTATGATTCTCTTTTGATTAGTTGTTACGTTAGTATCTCGTGAACTGTTAGGATTCTCTTTTGATTGATTGTTGCGTTAGTATCTCGTGCACTGTTAGGATTCTCTTTTGATTAGTTGTTTCGTTAGTATCTCGTGCACTGTTAGGATTCCGTTTTGATTGGTTGTTACGTTAGTATCTCGTGCACTGTTAGGATTCTGTTTTGATTAGTTACGTTAGTATCTCGTGCACAGTTAGGATTCTCTTTTGATAAGTTGTTACGTTAGTATCTCGCGCACTGTTAGGATTCTCTCTTGATTAGTTGTTACGTTAGTATCTCGTGCACTGTTAGGATTCTCTTTTGATTAGTTGTTACGTTAGTATCTCGCGCACTGTTAGGATTCTCTCTTGATTAGTTGTTACGTTAGTATCTCGTGCACTGTTAGGATTCTCTTTTGATTAATTGTTACGTTAGTATCTCGCGCACTGTTAGGATTCTCTTTTGATTAATTGTTACGTTAGTATCTCGCGCATTGTAAGGATTCTCTTTTAATTGATTGTTACGTTAGTATCTCGCGTAGTGTTAGGATTCTCTTTTGATTATTTGTTACGTGAGTATCTCGCGCACTGTTAGGATTCTGTTTTGATTGATTGTTACGTTAGTATCTCGTGAACTATTAGGATTCTCTTTTAATTGATTGTTACGTTAGTATCTCGCGCACTGTTAGGATTCTCTTTTGATTGATTGTTACGTTATTATCTCGTGCACTGTTAGGATTCTCTTTTGATTGATTGTTGCGTTAGTATTTCGCGCACTGTTAGGATTCTCTTTTGATTGATTGTTACGTTAGTATCTCGTGTACTGTTAGGATTCTCTTTTAATTGATTATTACGTTAGTATCTCGCGCATTGTAAGGATTCTCTTTTAATTGATTGTTACGTTAGTATCTCGCGCATTGTAAGGATTCTCTTTTAATTGATTGTTACGTTAGTATCTCGCGCATTGTAAGGATTCTCTTTTAATTGATTGTTACGTTAGTATCTCGCGCATTGTAAGGATTCTCTTTTAATTGATTGTTACGTTAGTATCTCGCATAGTGTTAGGATTCTCTTTTGATTATTTGTTACGTGAGTATCTGGCGCACTGTTAGGATTCTCTTTATTAACTGTTAGGTGAGTATCTCGCGCACTGCTAGGATTCTGTTTTGATTGATTGTTACGTTAGTATCTCGCGCACTGTTAGGATTCTCTTTTGATTGATTGTTACGTTAGTATCTCGCGCACTGTTAGGATTCTCTTTTAATTGATTGTTACGTTAGTATCTTGTGCACTGTTAGGATTCTGTTTTGATTGATTGTTACGTTAATATCTCGCGCACTGTAAGGATTCTCTTTTGATTGATTGTTACGTTAGTATCTCGCGCACTGTTAGGATTCTCTTTTGATTGATTGTTACGTTAGTATCTCGTGCACTGTTAGGATTGTCTTTTATTAGTTGTTTCGTTAGTATCTCGTGCACTGTTAGGATTCTGTTTGGATTGGTTGTTACGTTAGTATCTCGTGCACTGTTAGGATTCTGTTTGGATTAGTTACGTTAGTATCTCGTGCACTGTTAGGATTCTCTTTTGATTAGTTGTTACGTTAGTATCTCGCGCACTGTTAGGATTCTCTTTTAATTGATTGTTACGTTAGTATCTCGTGTATTGTAAGGATTCTCTTTTAATTGATTGTTACGTTAGTATCTCGCGCATTGTAAGGATTCTCTTTTAATGGATTGTTACGTTAGTATCTTGCGTAGTGTTAGGATTCTCTTTTGATTATTTGTTACGTGAGTATCTCGCGCACTGTTAGGATTCTCTTTATTAACTGTTAGGTGAGTATCTCGCGCACTGTTAGGATTCTGTTTTGATTGATTGTTACGTTAGTATCTCATGCACTGTTAGGATTCTCTTTTGATTGATTGTTACGTTAGTATCTCGTGCACTGTTAGGATTCTCTTTTGATTGATTGTTACGTTAGTATCTCGTGAACTGTTAGGATTCTCTTTTGATTGATTGTTACGTTAGTATTTCGCGTACTGTTAGGATTCTCTTTTAATTGATTGTTACGTGAGTATCTCGCGCACTGTTAGGATTCTCTTTTGATTAATTGTTACGTTAGTATCTCGTGCACTGTTAGGATTCTCTTTTGATTAATTGTTACGTGAATATCTCGCGTACTGTTAGGATTCTCTTGATGAATTGTTACGTTAGTATCTCGCGCACTGTTAGGATTCTCTTTTGATTGACTGTTACGTTAGTATCTCGTGAACTGTTAGGATTCTCTTTTAATTGATTGTTACGTTAGTATTTCGCGCACTGTTAGGATTCTCTTTTAATTGATTGTTACGTTAGTATCTCGTGAACTGTTAGAATTCTCTTTTAATTGATTGTTACGTTAGTATTTCGCGCACTGTTAGGATTCTCTTTTAATTGATTGTTACGTTAGTATCTCGTGAACTGTTAGGATTCTCTTTTAATTGATTGTTACGTTAGTATCTCGCGCACTGTTAGGATTCTCTTTTAATTGATTGTTACGTGAGTATTTTGCGCACGGTTAGGATTCTCTTTTGATGGATTGTTACGTTAGTATCTCGCGCACTGTTAGGATTCTCTTTTGATTAATTGTTACGTGAATATTTCGCGTACTGTTAGGATTTTCGTGATGAATTGTTACGTTAGTATCTCGTGCACTGTTAGGATTCTCCTTTGATTAATTGTTACGTGAGTATCTCGTGCACAGTTAGGATTCTCTTTTTAATAATTGTTACGTTAGTATCTCGTGCACTGTTAGGATTCTCTTTTGATTTGTTGTTACGTTATTATCTCGCGCACTGTTTGGATTCTCTTTTAATTGATTGTTACGTTAGTATTTCGTGCACTGTTAGGATTCTCTTTTGATTAGTTGTTACGTTAGTATCTCGCGCACTGTTAGGATTCTCTTTTGATTAATTGTTACGTTAGTATCTCGCGCACTGTTAGGATTCTCTTTTGATTAATTGTTACGTTAGTATCTCGCGCACTGTTAGGATTCTCTTTTGATCAATTGTTACGTTAGTATCTCGTGCACTGTTAGGATTCTCTTTTGATTAATTGTTACGTTAGTATCTCGCGCACTGTTAGGATTCTCTTTTGATCAATTGTTACGTTAGTATCTCGTGCACTGTTAGGATTCTCTTTTGATTAATTGTTACGTTAGTATCTCGCGCACTGTTAGGATTCTCTTTTGATTAATTGTTACGTTAGTATCTCGTGCACTTTTAGGATTCTCTTTTGATTAATTGTTACGTTAGTATCTCGCGCACTGTTAGGATTCTCTTTTGATCAATTGTTACGTCAGTATCTCGTGCACTGTTAGGATTCTCTTTTGATTAATTGTTACGTTAGTATCTCGCGCACTGTTAGGATTCTCTTTTGATTAATTGTTACGTTAGTATCTCGCGCACTGTTAGGATTCTCTTTTGATCAATTGTTACGTTAGTATCTCGTGCACTGTTAGGATTCTCTTTTGATTAATTGTTACGTGAGTATCTCGCACATTGTAAGGATTCTCTTTTAATTGATTGTTGCGTTAGTATCTCGCGCAGTGTTAGGATTCTCTTTTGATTATTTGTTACGTTAGTATCTCGCACACTGTTAGGATTCTCTTGATTAACTGTTACGTGAGTATCTCGTGCACTGTTAGGATTCTGTTTTGATTGATTGTTACGTTAGTATCTCGTGCACTGTTAGGATTCTCTTTTGATTGATTGTTACGTTAGTATCTCGTGAACTGTAAGGATTCTCTTTTAATTGATTGTTACGTGAGTATTTCGCGCACTGTTAGGATTCTCTTTTGATTAATTGTTACGTTAGTATTTCGCGCACTGTTAGGATTCTCTTTTGATTAATTGTTACGTTAGTATTTCGCGCACTGTTAGGATTCTCTTTTGATTGATTGTTACGTTAGTATTTCGCGCACTGTTAGGATTCTCTTTTGATTAATTGTTACGTTAGTATCTCGTGCACTGTTAGGATTCTCTTTTGATTAAATGTTACGTTAGTATCTCGTGCACTGTTAGGATTCTCTTTTGATTAATTGTTACGTTAGTATCTCGTGCACTGTTAGGATTCTCTTTTGATTAATTGTTACGTTAGTATCTCGTGCACTGTTAGGATTCTCTTTTGATTAATTGTTACGTTAGTATCTCGCGCACTGTTAGGATTCTCTTTTGATTAATTGTTACGTTAGTATCTCGTGCACTGTTAGGATTCTGTTTTGATTAATTGTTACGTTAGTATCTCGTGCACTGTTAGGATTCTCTTTTGATTAATTGTTACGTTAGTATCTCGGGCACTGTTAGGATTTTTTTTTGATTGATTGTTACGTTAATATCTCGCGCACTGTTAGGATTCTCTTTTGATTGATTGTTACGTTAGTATCTTGTGAACTGGTAGGATTCTCTTTTAATTGATTGTTACGTTAATATCTCGCGCACTGTTAGGATTCTCTTTATTAACTGTTACGTTAGTATCTTGCGCACTGTTTGGATTCTCTTTTGATTATTTGTTACGTGAGTATCTTGCGCACTGTTAGGATTTTCTATTGATTAGTTGTTACGTTAGTATCTCGCACACTGTTAGGATTCTCTTTTGATTAATTGTTATGTTAGTGTCTCGCGCACTGTTAGGATTCTCTTTTAATTGATTTTTGCGTTAGTATCTCGCGCACTGTTAGGATTCTTATTTAATGGGTTGTTACGTTTGTATCTCAGGTACTGTTAAGATCCTCTTTTGATTGATTGTTGCGTTTGTATCTCGCACACTATCAGGATTCTCTTTTTGTGGATTGTTGTGTTAGTATCTCGCGCACTGTTTACATTCTTTGATTGATTGTTGCGTTGGTATCCAGCGCTCTGTTAGGATTCTATTTCGATTCATTGTTGCATTAGTATCTTGTGCACTGTTAGGATTCTCTTTTGATTAGTTGTTACGTTAGTATCTCGTGCACTGTTAGGATTCTCTTTTGATTAATTGTTACGTTAGTATCTCGCGCACTGTTAGGATTCTTATTTAATGGGTTGTTACGTTTGTATCTCAGGCACTGTTAAGATCCTCTTTTGATTGATTGTTGCGTTTGTATCTCGCACACTATCAGGATTCTCTTTTTGTGGATTGTTGTGTTAGTATCTCGCGCACTGTTTACATCCTTTGGTTGATTGTTGCGTTGGTATCTAGCGCACTGTTAGGATTCTCTTTCGATTGATTGTTGCATTAGTATCTTGTGCACTGTAAGGATTCTCTGTGGTGGATTGTTACGTAAGTGTCTCGCACATTGTCAGGAGCCTGTTTTCATGAATTGTTACGTTAGTATCTTGTGCACTGTTACCTCTCTTTTAGTGGATTGTTACGTTAGTATCTCGCGCACTGTTGACATTCTCCTTTGATTGATTGTTACGTTAGTATCTCGCACACTGTTAGGATTCTCTTTTGATTAATTGTTACGTGAGTATCTCGCGCACTGGTAGGAGCCTGGTTTCATGAATTGTTACGTTAGTATCTTGTTCACTGTTAGGATTCTCTTTTGATGGATTGTTATGTCAGTATCTCACGCACTGTCACGTAGGATTCTCTTTTGATTAATTGTTACGCTAGTATCTCGCGCACTGTTAGGATTCTTTTTTAATGGATTGCTACGTTTGAATCTCGCGCACTGTTAGGATTCTTTTTTAATGGATTGCTACGTTTGAATCTCGCGCACTGTTAGGATTTTCTTTTGATTGATTGTTGCGTTTGTATCTCGTATACAATCAGGATTCTCTTTTTGTGGACTGTTACGTTAGTGTCTCGCACACTGTTAGGATTCCCTAATGATAAATTGTTACGTTAGTATCTTGCGCACTGTTCAGATTCTCTTTTGGTGGATTGTTACGTTTGAATCTAGTGCACTGTTAGGATTCTCTTATATATTGATTTTTGCGTTCGTGTCTCGGAAACTGTTAGGATACTCTTTTGATGGACTGTTACGTTAGTATCTCGAGCACTGTTGAGATTTTTCTTCCATTGATCGTTGCGTTAGTATCTCGCGCACTGCTAGGATTCTCTTTTGATGGATTGTTATGTTAGTATCTCACGCACTGTCACGTAGGATTCTCTTTTGATTGATTGCTATGTAAGTATCTTGTGCACTGTTAGGATTCTCTTTTGGTGGATTGTTACATTTGAATCTCGCGCACTGTTAGGATTCCGTATTGTTCAAATGTTTCGTTAGTATCTCACGCACTGTTAGGATTCTCTTTTGATGGATCGTTACATTTGAATCTCGCGCACTGTTAGGATTCTCTTTTGATTAATTGTTGCATGAGTATCTTGCACACTGTTAGGGATCTCTTTTGATGGATTGTTGTATTTTATACGTTAGTGTTTCGCGCATCAGTAGGATTGATCTACCCCATGTTTTGCCCACCTTTCCTTCTCAATGTCAAGTAAAGTGAAAAACGTGCACAAAAACTTTTTACACTACTTTATTTAGGTGTATTTCCTTGTAAGTTATGTGCATATTTATCGCGTACATGTCCTGTTCCAGAAAATGTAAGGATTCTAAAATACAAAGCAGGTTTAGGGAGATGGGAGTACTTGATATTCAGGCGGGTGTTGCCATGTTGTACTTTTAAATGAAACAAACTTGTGAAATCGTGTTTGTAATTGACAGAATTGGGGGTTCATTTAAAGTCCTATCTTATTCTTCTCATAGATTTCACGAAAAAGATTGGTATGAAGAAAGAGACCAAGGACCAATGTCAACTGTAGTAGGCGAAAGAATTGGGGGTCGATCCGCCACCGTCCCCCACCACGCCCACCTCTAATAGACAGTTTTTTAAGTTTGTATAAAAATTGTCTACCTTGTGGTAACAACACCATCTTGTAATACGCATGTGTATTCAGACAAATATTACAAATAAATGTTGCTACCACAAGGTAGACAACATTTATACAAACCTAACAAACTGTCTATTAGAGGTGGGCGTGGTGGGGGACGGTGGCGGATTGACCCTCGATTTTCGCGACTTTCTCCTTCCTCTCCACGTTTAATAATACCTGAGGCCTTTTCATTTCTTCATAACTTCATCTTGCCATCTGACACAGACACAATTAAGCGCCTTATTCGGTCATACTCAACTAGCTATAAATAAAAATAAATATTCACAACGAAACCACAGATTCAATGCACGCACTGCTCAAGTGTTTGCAGCCTCGTATGCAACAATAAAAATAAGCACCGAGAGAGTGCTCGTGTTTCATCGAGCTCCAGACGAAAACATTGACTAGGCAAGAGGCTGCAGGCTGTATGGCAAACAAATTAAAATCATAATTGCTTGCTCAATGCAATAACGACCTTTCACTGGAGGAACAGCATGGGCATTCTTTTCTCGCATTTCGTTTTTACTTTGAGTGTGCAACCAACTTCTGAAAATTAAAGAAAAGACAATGGTTTGTCAAATCAATTCTCGGCTTTTGATTTTTACTTATTATGTTAAAAAAAAAACAACGAAATCAAAACACAAGAAAAACGTAATCTCAAAATAAATCTTAAAAATCTGCTTCTGAACACCTTGGAGGAAAAGAATGGACAGTTTATTTCACTTTATTTTCCTTTTTTCTTGTCGCCGGATGGTGTGGTTTTAACTCTTGCCACTGAGTTTGTACTTTAAACCTTATATTTTAAACGAGAACTGAATTGCATCGCAACAAGAAAAGCTCTAACAAAATATTTCAAACATTATTGACGTAACCTTACTGAGTCACTTCAGTTCGATAATTTGGGTTAGACAAAACATTGAAGCAAAGACTGGTTGAGGCAAAAAGGTTTAAAAAGTTACAGGAATCTAATCAAAGAAAATCGAGAGGTTTTGTCACCTTTCTGCGATTTCACCGAACTTCTTCTCTGACTTTTTTCATGGGTCACAATAGGATAATCTACTCACGAACTGAAAGGTCGTAATTTCACTGGCTTAAATTCTGGCCAGTAAGACATAACTCAACGACAAATTCTAGCAGTAATTCTCAAAGGGAATACGATGACGGGAAAACTCAACAGGCAACCACAGCAAACCACGACAGTGATCGCAACGAGAACGTAGCAAAACAAAAGAACTAATGAGCGGAACAATGGCTAACATGTGCGTTTTGAAACATCGTACCTTTCTAACCTTCCTCTGCAAAACAATAACGTGAAATCACAATAATTTTTATGGTCAGAAAACAGGGATCCCGGCATGAATTAATAGCATTTGTATTTGGAACTCTGCGCTGCTCTTATATACATATATATGTAATGTTGAGGTTTAAATTGTGGCGCTCTAGAGGACGAAATTCCTTAAATTAATATAAATTCATTTTTCAATCGTCGTTTTACTTGGGGTTTCCGTTCTGACTGCTTAAGCTCCTTAATAAGAAATTGGTTTCTTTGAAAGAAATGAAAAGTATGATAAAGAGCTTTCTCACCTGACATGAGTACATGTACATCATTTATATCATTTCTTTCACATCACTAACAATTCATCCGTGACTGCAATCTCATCATAAACCACTGATCAACTGGAAGACACAAGTTGAGTATAGAAAGTTGGCACATTTGACAAATAACTCCATTTAATATTTAATGAAACATATATTATACCATATTAACGAGTTAAAACTGATTTCCAGACATTTTTATCACAAAGGAATTTAACAAAGGCGAGCAGCCGTTTTGATAGAGTTTACATTCGCACGCTAATTCCAGGTGACAACATAAATTCGATTTTTTTTTTTGCATTAAGTAGAACAAAAAAGGAATTAAACTGAATATATAATTAGTGCTGAAAGTCACTTAAAAGGTGTGTATTTATTCCACTTACAAACCACATTTTTTCCTATTCTTTAAAATATAATTTTAATCAGACGTGTTAGCGAAAGGGAAAGAAATGGGTAATTTTCTGTTCCATGAGGTAGTTAAGCGTATCAAGAATTTGACATATTTAATTCAGTTTTCTACAAGGAAACCTTGCCAACATTTATTATTTATTGCAAATACTTAGTGCAAGACTTGTTGATATTTTGTGAAATAATGAAGGCATACCATTAAACAACTTTTAAGGGGTATGGAACTGACTTTTTCTAAAAACAAATACATGACCAGTCAAAATGAGCTAATAAATTGGCATGAAAAATGAGTTGGAAGTGGTGTAGAGGAGAAGATCCTTATTTACAAGCTAAAATTTCAACTATTCCCAAAAAATTAGAGCCAATTTTCCCCTTCCTTTACTTTTTTTTCCTTTTTGGATCCATTAATTAATTGACTGACTGTTTGATTGATCAACTGTTTTCTTACTTAATAACTGATGGCAAATTGTGTCTTACACTCAGGAAAAAAATAATTAAATTGAACCTTGACACACTTAGACACTTAGATAATAATATATAGTGTTCCTAACCCTTTAATTCCCAAGATCTGATTGTTAATTCTCCCCTCTAGCTACTGCACATTTCCTTGTAAATCAGTTAAGAGAATTTAGTGTTAGATCAAGATAACAACTTCTACCTGATAAGTTGGAGTTTTCTCATCACCTTTTTGCAGGACAATGTATGGGTATAATAGGGAGAAATTCCATGTTAATCACTTCTGGGAGTTCAAGGGTTAAGCGCTAAACAATAATGATCATAACTACAATGGTTTAGTCCTGAACCCAGGGGTCACTTTATCAAAGGTTCTGGAAACTTCATGGGCCGTAAAGCTGATCTGTTTTCATTCAAAACGATGATGAGGGTGTAAAAAGGTTTGAAAACTATTAAAATTAAACTATCATCTGAGGAAACAAAATGGTCAGGTAAGGGTGCCAGAACCTGCTTCTTTATTGCTAACATTTTGATTCTAAAGTAAGGGTTCAGGTCTGTTTGGTTATCGGAACTTTTGAGAAACAGGACCCAGGACTGGAAAATTGAGGTTTTGCACAACCCATGTGTTACAGGATTGGAGGTTAAATGCAGGGTTTTAATCAAGAATGGCAGCCAATTCACACTAGGTAGTTTGTGAAGTTGATTTGTGGAAGAGGTTTTGAGGTACAACAATGTTTTGGTGCGACAATCTGTAGCTTAACATGAAAATAACAATGACATTTTTTAAAGCCATTCTATTTTGCAGTGATGTATTTTAAGTGCATATTTTGTCTTGAACTGGCAAAGTCACATCTGATCCTCAGCAAAAGTTAATGTCATTACTTTGGATATGATATTAAATTACATGACTGGTCACATGGTTCTAAATGTGCCAGAAAGTTTCATGGAAGGTATACATTATTACATTTACTTCCTCTATCAAAATCCCTCTTTAAGCTTTTCAAACGCATGGGATTAGCCAGACCTCAATGTTCTGGTCCTGACTTCAGGACTACCATGAAATGAGGTGTTAAAAAAACTATCTATTAATATAGATTTCCTGTGTGGGAAAGAGGAAAAAGTGTCATTAGCCAAAATTCTGAATCACGACTGATAAACCCAATTAACATTTTTGCCAAATGAATGGTGAAAGAGATAACAATTCCTTAATTTTCCATCAGTCCTTCCTATGAATAAATTGTAAAAGGCACAAAGTTCATTCAATTTTCCACAAATTCTGCCCAGAGTAAATGCACTTATCAGAAATGAAGTATTCTTGTTTGTTTCACAATGTTGTCACTTCTGATGTAGATTGCAACATTTTGACAGCATACTGCTACTCTTTTCACACAATAAAACTTTTATTTTCAAACAGGCAAGAGACAAAGTTCTGCATTGCAGCTTCTTTGTATGAAATCTTTAAAGAAGCATGAAGAAAAAAAGTAAGGAAAGCCCCTACAAAGAGTTATCCATTTTGGACATCTGCTCATGATAAGAGTCTCCCTCTGGCCCTGATGAACACATCTTTACCCCCATAAATTGACACCTAAAGGCTGGCAGTAACCTTAAGCTTTACTTGTTTCCTCTTGAGAAACATCAATCCCTGAACAGCTCTCTTGATAATAATAGTGCCTTAGTGTAACAGCCACCCCTCCCTAATTTATTTTAGTGCCAATCTGCTGGAGATAATTGTATCACAGGTGCTACAATGTGATTGGCTGTGCTACTTGCTATCTATTCCTTGACAAACAGTGTGTAACGTGATTGCTTGCAACATTATGTGGTTTCAAGCAAAAATGAAATAAAAACACGAGCTTGTCTTTTTGTTAAGTTTTGAACCACTGAAATCTTTTTACTGAACAAAATAAGATTATTTGTTTTTAATTTCAACATGTGATAGTTGATTCTGGCTTTACCTTTAGCAACTATCACGCTGTGGCAATTTCAAGCTCTTAATCTAATTTTGAAGTAGAAAAATATGATCCACATCTTGACCAATTTGCAAGCACATAAAAATATCTTTCATCATCTACATGTACACAAAATAAAATTCTCCCAGAATCTTGAGAAATGACCTTCACTACACAGTTTGTTACAAGGGTGCCTTGTCAATGTGGTGTTTTATTTGATTTGTTGTTGACAGGACTGCATTCACCCTTGCTGTTACGAAACGCAAGTCAAATTTAGAATTACTGATCAAAACATAGCCACTGTGCTCAGAGTCTAATATAAATTTGAATGTCCTGCACTTAGGCATTTTAAGAATAATAATGTACATTAACCCATGGTTGAGCAGCCTCATAGATCTGCCGGTCATTAAATCTAGAAAAGGCAGCCAAAATATTATAATGAAAACGAAATATTCTTAAAAACAGGTCAAGAAGTTACCTTACTTCTACCGCGTTGACTACGTGGCAGGTTATCTTCGCCAAGCTGTGCATGTCCAAATGACTTACTGTTATTGCTAGCTCAAGGCGGGTTTTGCAGCCATTGAAATCCTTTGATTTCCATTCAAATATGACAACATAGACGTGGGTAACCATGCTTTTAAATCCACAAAATATGTGAAGGTCGATTTTCTCCAATAACCATCATGATCCGCCATGTTGTATTTTCTTACAAGTTTCCAGTCCTCGTGAAATTTATTCGCGGGAACGCGGCAAAAAAGCGCAGGAGCACTAAAGATTCGCGAACATTACACCGGCCAAAAGTTTCATTTATAAGTTATCAGTATAAAATTTACCTTTCCATAATGATAGGGCGAAGATGTCAAGATTTAATGAAACTTTGAATTTTCAACTTTCGTTTTAAAAATTTACCAAAATTTGCGTTACATTTACTTAACCTACAACAACCTAAGAGACTGAGTATGAGTTCCCCATGAAACATTATTATTATTATTCCAACTCTCTCGCTTGGACAAAAATTTAATGTCACGCCAGCTCATGTCTCATGCCTAAACGAAAATATAGCTTGCAACAGTATGGTCTAGGAAATATGCAACATTTATCTTCTACTATCACAAGTGTATGTAGAATGATGACGCTGACCGCCTTTTAAGATTCCAAAGGGTTACCTGAAGGTTCGAAAGTTTTCTTCTAATTTACAAAAAAAAATTCAACTCCGGATCCTGTGAGCAGCAAGGCTCTCGCTTTCCCACGACATATCAAGGTTTTTGTTTCCTTCTTCTATTTCTTAGCGATCTCTTAGGCATTCTTCACCATGTTGATTATTTATTGTATTGATTCTCAATAGCCAGAGCAGCAGTACTTTTTGAACCGCGTGGAGTTGTTTCCGAAATTACAGTGTCTATGAATGAGTGTTTGGCACACTAATTTGGATGACGATTTCCGAAAGGTTAGGTTAATATCTGGAATCTCAAAATGCAGTGAAATGTAAATTGCTCCACATACTTTTTCAAAGCAGAGATAAAAATTATGACGTCTCTTCATGGAGCATACTCCTCATTTTACTGACATATATCAGTAACATAAAATTCACTTTGCTAAATTTCCTTCCTGTTAACACGTTTTATCAAAAAATAATAATAAAAACAAAAAACAAAAAATATAGGGGGATGAAAAGAAAGGCGAAAGGGATTTGTCACAGAATACGTAGATCAAGCTGAAGTTCTCTAAAGCACCCCCTTCCATCCATCGACAAAAATTTTATTTGGTAACTTATATAAAAAACAACGTCGTTTTTAATAGTCATTTGGTCCATTTTAGCGTAAAGCGACGCATGAGGTGTTACTGTATTCCGACAGTTGGATCGGCCCCGTGCTACCCGTCGGGCCTCATTCTTTTCCTATCAGGTGTTCAGAACATTGTTTTCTTATATGCACCACCACCCACCATTTGTTTCTAGTATTATTCCCTTCCGCATTGCAGAACAGCAGAAAGAAATAACACAACTTGGATGAGCTTCAAGAACTCTTCATGGCTTTAATCACTAAAGCTTCCTGCTACTGGATGCGACCCATGTGCGAGGATTTTAAACAACGGAAACGAATGATTAACACTGCTCTACATTTTAGCAACAACCGCCAATCTTAGGGCACAAGTGAAGGTGGCACAACTCACGAAAGGTTGGGAACTAATTAGCCATAAATCGCCCTTGTCGTCTCTATTCCTCATGCCTTTGCGTTCTTCACCTCCCCAGCCATCCCTCGTTGCATAAATGATATTTTTCAGCCCACAGAGTAATGCGCCAATCAATTCGAAGCTTCAACATCTTCCAAAGCGACCCACGGGCATTTGATTTGCGTCTGTACCTTGCCTGTCTGGGGTGGAGTGGGGAATTTGAACCGAAAGTTTTAAGTCTCTTCAGCGGAATACACGTGTTAAATCGTTAAATGTGTGGGTGTTTAAGGTAAAGAGTTCACTTTCGCGAGTGAGTGACACGGAAGAAAAGTTATACAAGTTCTAAGTTTTAAAGCTTGGTATATGAGTAGACAGTCATGGTCGCTGATTTTGCCTTTTACAGAAAAATTGGACGTCAAATCTGGCAGTTGAGTAGGGCATTTGAACACAATTTTAGCCTCAAGGGACGAGAATTTGAATGAAACAATCTGCAGAAGTTCAAATGCCCGGGGAAGGGATGTCGAAGCTACCATTTGATCGACGCATAAGTTTTGCAAAAAGCAGAACAAAGTAAAAGAGAATCCAGACATTTCATGTGGTTTTTCAAGTTTAGAAATTCACATGTTTAAAATTCATTAATTTTAATGTAACAGGTCTAACTGGTTGTCAAGTCTCGACAACCCTTCCTTAGTTATCACCTGACAGGAAATTTGAACATGAACAGAGGAAAAGAAGAAAAAACAAATACGCGACACCTCAATACAGCACGCGGTTTTTCGATCGTTCGGTTTAAGGTCTACAAATTATTTTTCGAGAGTTTCACGATATAACATTTCTGCGAGATTTATATCCCCGGGAAGAAGGCACAGGCTTCAAAATTCACTAACTAATTTCCCCTCTGACTAGCGACGGACACAAAATGTCTATTTCACACACAGCACTTCAGGAATATTCGATCTTTGATGACCCGTTCTCTTCTGGCTCTCTGAGATAACAAAAAGGACAATGTATTGTCGATAAAATGTGAAAGCTGTTTGAAAAAAAAAATAGTAAGGACGCGATATTAAAAGGTCCATATTATTTCCTGACGGCTAGTCATCGATTACCGAATTAACTTCCGACATGCACCAACCACTAAATCCTAGCTACGCTAATACAATAATAAATTCCGACAAAAGCCGTACCTCCAAAATGCTGGTGATCCCTTTTCCATCAACATACTGCTGATAGATCGTATCAAAAATTGTACCGGTGGGTAAGAAATCATAGGCATTAGATCAAACCCTATGGCTAATAAACAATGTTCAAAATTTATTGATGAACGAGACAATTTTTGATAAGCGACGTTCGCTAGTAATTTATTTAATTAAGCATATGCCAATAAAATGTACACCTTTTAAACTGAAATTTCTTACTGTTCACCGCACCAAAACAGATACAAAAATCGCCTCACTATAGCATATTTTTTTTTACGATCTTCGAACCTAAAGCTGAAAATCTATTAACTCTGTACCATTCGCATGCGAGCTATTACGATGGTTCACAACAACTTGCGCCAGTTTCTCCACGACAACTGCTTTCCTGATTTCGTGACTTAAAGCTACGTTCGAGAGGTCTAGGCGTCAGAATATCTGATCATTGAACGACCGGCCTTATTAATGTTTCCTTATCATCAGCCGGGATCTCAAGCAGATCTCAGTTGTGAAGTGGATTTTAGACGACACAAAATAGCTTATATGCAAAACAACTTGGCAGTCGTGGTCTACTGAAAGAGCTATTTTAGAGCATTCAACGGTGATTTGGAGAGTTATAAGTGCATTCTAATAACTGATTTGTTTGAACGGCTTGCATCTACTAAAAAAAAAAATTTTGCGGAGAATTCGGCGAGGGGTAGCCAACTATATATCACAAACCTAATAGCTCAGATCTAAACCTATTTCTTTTGCAATTGAACCGTTGAAGTATTCACCGTTCAGTTCTAGTTTTAGTTTCAAGCAAGTTGCTCGCCAACAGAACAAGTTATGACAATGCATGATGGTTTGAAAAATGAAGAACGAGGAAGCTCTTTAATTATAAGTTTATTCACTAAACTGTAACGAGGTTTAAGGTTTAAAAAACAGGTCGGTAATACACGCAAATGATCATTTTCGCGTTCATGTCTGTAAACCAAGGGTGCTGGCATATTCTCTTCTCACCGAAATTCCAGTTCAATAACTGCAGCCACTGTATTGAACATTAGCGGAATAAATGGTTCAGTTTTCAAATGGATGGAACAGATATATATATAGAGATATATCTATATGTGCGTGCGTGAGTTCAAATAGATACACACATATGCATATATACAAACACATAGTAAAGTGATCCACTTCAATTGTTACACTAGCCTTGGTATCAATATGTTCCAGAAGGATTTTGAAAGTTCAGAAGCAAATAAGTTTTCGGCTGAAGAGCGAAAAGAAAAAAACAATAAAAAACGAAAACAAAAATTCACATAAAAAGACAAAAGAATATTTTACAGGTAGAACGCTTTTATTATCACACCACGTTTTAGCTTCTTTTTTTTAAATTTTAACAAAAAGTCTATCCAATTTTAAGCTCCTAACTAAATGGCAACGGTGCGGTCAGACAAAATGTAACGAACAAAGCGAGTGAGAGGCTTTGCTAATGTCGTGTGGAAATCCCTTCCTTTGTTTGCTGCCTCAGTGAAAATGACTGGGCAGACGGCACTGTTTTATTTAAATTACTGATGTCTGGAAGAGATCACAAACATAATTAGTGTTGTTATGGAATAATTCAAGCTTCGATGGATTTTAGAGAAAAATTTGACAGGTGAATGTAAAGAAAACATGAAATTTGCACGGATCGTCTTGGTGAAATTGTAAACGAGTTTTTCGCCACCTTAATTTTACTAAATGATCTATGGTTTAGTGGCAAAGCGGGGCATCGGATTGACTGTTTTTGCGCCGTAATGTCTCATCCTTAAAATTAATGAAGACAAGAAAAGAGTTGGAGAGAGAAATAGGAAAATTAAAATAAATGAAGGGCTTCTCTTATTCGTTAACGAGAAGCTTTCAATAATACGCAGATGCCAGAGATTCGTAAACATTTACAAATAGCTTTATTCACCCAAGACAAAATAACTTAAAATAAGATGAATTTGGTTTTTACCGAATTAAATGATTCCTTTGAAAACATCCGACTTACTCTGTCGTCTCTCCACGTAAATTATTAAAAGCACCAAAGACAGCTGTCGGTTTGTTTTTGTTCATTTCCCGTCATTGTTTTTGTTCAAATTCGATTGACTTGCTCTCAGCCGTAAACAATTCGGGTGGTTTATTTCAGCGAACCGATTGCATGCGCCAAAGAACAAATGCGTGCCCCACTGTATTGCACGCGGCGTCAATTGCGCCTATATCCCGCCCCACTTATTAACACGGCCTAAAAGACTCGAGCGCCGAAACAAAAGCTACTACGACGTCAAAAACACGTCTAGACAATACAATAACCCTGTCTAGACGTTGACGGGGGACTTCGCACAACACACAACATTTTACATGTATGCATTTGTTTGTCTTAGTCAGCCGCACGCAATTGGCTCTTTCAACCTTCACAATGATGTGGTTGGCAGCAGTAGACATCTTTCACAAAAGACTACCAAGTGTTTTCGAAGACAACCTGTTCTGTCGCTATTATCAGGCAAAGTAGTGAATTATTCACACATTTCGAGTTTTAGTTCTCTCTGGAAGACAGTACCAAGGCGAAGCCACGAGATCCTTTAATTTACATCATCTTCTTTTTAACAAGTATATCGTCAAGTTTGCTCTAAGTGGTTTCGGGTCGCGAGTGGATTAGAAGACTAACGTTTCAGTCGTAGATTTCGCGAATTTTTGTCACCGGCAGACGTTTTTTGAGTTATTTTAGCCCTGAATATCACATGTTCAGATGTCAGAGCAACAACGAACAATAACGGTCCAAGCAGGAAGCCATGCACAGAGCATGTGCAGTGAATAAACGACCCGTCGATCGTCTGCTACAGAGAAAGGCTTTTAGACGCAGACTTTGACACGACGCGCTCTTGTAACGTATTTGGGTGAAATTAAGCTTCGCGAATGGAGCGGGGCAAGTTTTGTCGATCAGACAACCCGCTTATTGACGAAATCCTACAGAAATATCGCGACTGCTCGACAGACTCCATCACTGGCCCTAAAGGTTTCACCGCGAAGAAATCATGGCCAGACAGCATTGCTAAACATAGCTCATATGTTGCGTCTACTGAACATTCTAGGCTGATAAGCAAGACGGTCACAGTAAGAATGCCACCGCCGAAGGGACATGACGGATTCAACTTCAAGGAAACAATTATCGACAGTATTCCTTTAGCTTGCTTCAGCTCTGGGGGCGAAAAGCGCGTCTGTTACACCGAACTTGTGAATAAAGTGCTCAAGGATTTTGACAGCAAAGAGATAAACGCAAATCGAGACCGACTTCAGATCTATTGTCCGCGCTGCACGCCGCATCAGCTGGAATTGTTTAAGCTGGCTGGGGTCTTGTCTTGGTCGGCTACTTCGGCAAGTTTTATTTCCAAGACTGATTCATTTCGCTTGATCGGGATTTTAACCGCAAGCGAGGTACCAAAACGGCCAAGCCGTATCTTCCCAGTGGACAGTTTGGAAGTGTACCACGAGTGTTTTGGCGGATGCGTGGGAACTCTAGAAATTGACAAGTACACAGATCCCTACGCCAAGTGCATTACATGTTCACAATGTGATGGAGTGTTCTCTCCGCGAAGGTTTGTCATTCACAATCATTCCTCAGGCGAAATTCACACTTGTCACTGGGGGTTTGATGACGCGAAATGGCGCTTGTATTTAATGTTGTGCAATGAACAACCCACGATACATGTCCAAAAACTTTGGGAGATGCTTATGAATAAGTTTTCGGACGGACATCGTTGGAAACGTGCATCGCCCCCGAACGATCAAGATTCAGACGTGAACGAGCGCGACAGAGACGCGAGTTCTCCCAAAAAACCTCGCGTGGAACAATCGCGAGAGTCGCGTGAAGAACAAAATGATGACAGCGACACAATCGAGAGAGGGGACAACACCAGCAGTGGTGCTAGTGGAGATATCGTCGGCAGAAGGTCCGCGTTTAGGCCGTGGTCCCCTCTCCACGGTCGGGCAAAAAGTGCCGAAAATTCCAATCCGAGCGGGACACATTCGTTGTCCATAATGTCGAGTTCTCCCGCTCGCCTCTTCGCGCCACATACCATTCCGTACTTGGCGAGCGACTCGTATTCTTCGCGGCATCCTCATAGTTTTCATAGCCACCCTGAAATACGAAAAACGATTCCTAAAGTCGAACCATTGAGAAGTCCCGGAACAGTTTCGCATACTGTTAGCGAAATTCTTGCGACCCCGTCAGCCAAAGATCCGAGATCGCTGGAGAAAACCGCAAAGGAAATGCTAGAGGTAGTGGCTCAGAATGAAAGATGGTGCGGCTATGAAAATTCGTTCAGTCCAAACCGAGAAAGCGACGAGTCGAACGGAGGTGAATTTAGTTTATGGGAGGAGCGCTTTCAACAAATACTCATGAACTTGAACAAGAACGATAGGCTTCCCTCCTCGCCTAGGGAATTAAGTAGCTTGTTAGCCAAGGATATGAAAGATTTGTTTGCTAAGCACGCGGGAGAGAAAGTGAAAAATCTTACTGAAGAGCGGGACAAGCTTCGTTCAGAACTAGGTTCATTGCAGAAAGAACATGCTAGAAAGATGGAAGAAGCTCTTCAAGAACTGAAAAGTGTTCAAAAAGAACTTCGAATGATTCAAACAAGCCAGCGCCTCGAACTGGAAAGCTTGAACGAGAAAAACATGAAACTACAACTCGAGGTCAAGAAATATAAAGCTGAAAAGGACGACATTCTGTCAATGAATTCCAAAGAAACCATTAATGTTTTGCAACAAGATGTTCGAGACCTATCAAAGAAACTAGAAGAAAAAGACAGCTATTGTCGCGAGCTCGAAAACGAAATTAAAGGATTCCACTCGTGGATCAACAATCAAAGATTACATAATGCTGGTTCTCAATTTATCTACACTGTGAACAATCCCAGACAAGATTCGGAGTCGGTAATTAGAAGTCGCCACATGCTAAATGGTACAAGTGCGGGTGGTTTTACCCACAAATCAAGTGTTAACAAAACGAATGGCGCGCTCCACAGCGCCGAAAGTTCTGAAGATGAACATTGAATTTAAAAAAACATAACACGAATGTTACACGAAGTCTAGAAGTTGTCCAAAAAAATGTTTTGTATGTTGCGATCAGTGAATATAATCTTTAATTTGCGCAACCGAGAAGTGAAGATTATTTTATATCCAAAAAAAAAAAAAAAAAAAAAAACACTTCTAGACACGAAGTGCGCGACAGATTGAAATATCAAGTTCCCATTGAGTTCAAACTTGAATTAAGGGCTGATGTGAAATGTGTGATGTTGATTTCTGTCTGCCTTCCTTTCTCTCGCCGAAAACAAAAGAAAAACATTCAAGAAAAATACAGAGAGAAATGGGAGCCACATGCAAGAGAATCCAACCTTTATTTTGGCGCCCTGAGCGAGATTTTGTTAGTATTAATTTTAATTCAAGATGCAAATCGAATTTTAATGGTAGATTTCTTAGGGAGCCTTTTAATACATAGCATAGAATCGTCTTTCAGACGAAGGCTAAACAATTCTCTATCTTCTTTAATGATGCTCTTTGTTATTTACATCAGGCTTTCCATTATCTACCCACTAACCGCTGTTTCGACCTCATGAACTAACGAGATCAAAGCTGGCAACAAAGTGTTCCGTTTTAACCCTAAGACAAGCTTAAAAAACTCTAAATCTGCCTTCCAAACGAGTGAGAACCCTTCTTCTGTGGAACCAAATTCCTAAAAGGAAAAAGGAGGAGAAAAAAATGAAGAGGAAAAATCTAGACTTGACATAAATAAAAATGCACTTTGTTTCATTTAAACATCTTAGTCAAAATAATGGGTTTAAGGCTCCAGGCGAATGGCGTACCACCAATTGTTTGATATTCGCATGCCGTGTTTTTTTGTTCTTGGCGACTCCGGGCAGACATAACAATCTTTAAGTTGTGTTATTGAACAGGAAACCGATATTCCAAGTCTCAAAACAACGGGGCTAGGTGTAATTTGAGAAGAAAGGCTATTGTGTACAGTCTGCGCTCGATTCCAAATGATAACAGCGGATGTAAAGTTTCCAAAGCGAGTCCAACCATCAAGTTAGAGTTACAGACACTCGCACGTTGGAGTAGTTATTTCAATTTCTTTCAAAAAGAGTATATTTTACAGAAAATCTGACATGCTAAAAATAGCTTCAGGTGAGAGCTTATATAATTCAAGTGGCTCTGTTTTTAGACAACTGCTGAGAGGCCAAATATAAATCCGAAAACGGGAATGACTAAACAACTTTAACCGTAAACCTCTTTTAGAAAACAGTGAGTTGAGTACATGAACTTGCAAATTTCCTTCTAATTCTCACGAAAATACGCTAAACCGGTTTTAATGACCATTTGGAGTTGAACGACTTTAACAAAGTGTTATATCCTAAGGGTGCATGAATTATAAATCAAAATGATGCAGATAGAAAGAGTGGTGAATATTTTTAAATCAAGGAGTGTTGTCATCCAAAGGAACACGAAATCTACGTTTGATTACGGAACTTTCTTAAAAAATCAAATCCGTTTTTTTATTCTTCAAATACAAAATTCTATACTTGATGTTTAAGGCTAAGTGGATTTTGTGTACAATATCTTCGATGTCGATTTCGTCTTGTAAATTACTAAGTTTTCGACTGAAGCTAACTTCTTATCAGATTCTCGAAAATTTTGATCGTGTTTTTACATAATCCTACAGCAGATGTATAGCGGCATTACTTTAATACCACAGAGCCAAATATTGACAATCTAAATATTCCAGACAAGAATAATTAGGCAATTGAGACGAATATGCTTACGGCGTGAGATAAAATTGAGATAACATAAAAGCAATTTTCCGCCGTGTGGTCATGGATCAGTGAAAGTTTGATTAATTACTTAGAGAGCTTTTTTTTGTTCATAAAAATGTTATGTCCGGCGGACAGTGTATTAAGACGAAAAAAACCCTCAAAATTATTTCTGCATGTGTCTTGCATGCATGATTTTCTCGGAAGCAGTTGAACAGAAAACGCGCGTGACCGCGGACGTTATTTCGCGTTAACGCTACTTGACGTGACAATGAGTGCGCGAGAAAAATTATCAACTTTGGAACCGACGTCTGAAGTGGCACTTCGAAAAAATTAAATCTATTTTTATTTCTTGGTAAACCATATTCATATTTGCTATCTCCGACATATCGTTCGTCTATTTCAACGAAAAAGTGGGGCTATGTTGGAATAATAATGAAAATAAATTTGTATTTTTTTTTTCTCACTCGATTCATAGCACGCATCAATCTTTTCACAATCGCTTAAAAAAATGCAGGAAGCTACGCATAAGGAAATTATGAATTATTTTCCGAGTCGTCGTATCAAAGTTCGGTCGAGATAATTAAAATAAAGCGAACAGCTGCGGGCAGGTGCTTATGTCAGAGTTTCGAAAATTAACATGCCACATGCGCGACACAATGTGAATCAGAAATGTCTGTGCCATACATTATCGTTATCTTGAGTCTGAATGTGCTGCAATATATTGGAAAGTTCGCTCACGAAATCGAATAGATACCTTCTAATTTTTTATTATCTAGTTTTTTGTGTGTAAGTAGAATAGGTGTTACTCAATGTTCCGTGCAGATAACCTCCCCTTCGACCACAAAATGTAAACTGTGTGAAAATTAAATTGTTTTAAAACTTAAAGGACTCAATTGCAGCTAATATGACACTTCAGTATCAGTTGACCAGTAAAGACCTTGTTCCACAAGCAAATGTTATTACTATCCACTAGAAAGGGGAATTGATGAGATTTTTATCGAAAGGGTTTGTAAATGAACACTACCCCACCTCCTACTGAAAGAAACTTCGGCAGGAAGCTGTAGACTTTTGCAAGGAAAAGGTGTGTCGAACTTTATCGCAGTTTTTGTAGCATAAAGGAAGCGAGTTTGTTGCTTCCTCCTCCCCCCCTCCCCCCATGGAACACTTAGTCAATCGCAAGATACCCTCTCCCTCCCCCCACGTACACACACACACACACACACACAACAAGCTAACGGTTTACTCTTATACGAGGGTCGCAATGGGGTTAAACGATAGCCGTAAAACGGCCAAAAAAGTTCGGCCGTTAGGCGTAAAAGTTGACAAATACCAACCGTTAGCCGTAAGCCGACCAAACTATTAATCGTTAGCCGTAAATGGCATCACCCTCCAATACCACTGAAGGGTTAAGAGAAGCAACGTTTCGCACAAGAACACAACGCAAATAATATGTTCCAAAAGGGTCTGAATCTTAAGAAACTGTGGTGCTGCGTCGGTGAGGGTATTAGAAGATAATTTGGTCTGATCAACTAAGTTGATAATGTAAATTGGCTACCGTAAGGATTTTCAAGCGCTAGCCCATTTTCAGAGCAAAGGACGAGGGGCTGACACTCGAAAAAAATGTTAAAAACCAAAGCAGAGCTCAATTAGGTTACTGCTTGCCTCACTCTACAAAATAAAATCAAGATCCAATTTTCTCAAATTGCGAGGAAGATGTTACACATGGATATCTTGCACTGCAACAGTGCATCACATTAGAACTTGCTCCTAAATAAGGATTAGCTTTAGTGCTCTTCGTCTGGTAAAAGAAGTTTGTTTGCACAGTGGTTGTCTCCCCCCTTAAATAACCCTGCAAATAAAATCTGTGGCAGAATGCGAGCCTGGACATTTCCCTCAGTTACCTCAGTCTCCCCTTTCCCACCAGAAGGAATTCCTGGCTCAATAATTTCCTTTTTTTTTTCAGTTTGGACCGTGGGGAGGTCGTCTTCGACAAGCAAGGATTTTTTCTTTCGTCATGCGTCATATTCATGCTTCTAGGACAATGGTTAGTTCCCCACAAACAATATAAATTGTTTTCTCGAGGTAGAAATTACGTGAGAAACATCTTGAGAAGATCAGTATTTCATATGCATAAGCTCATTGATCCGACCGCAAAATGAAGCAACAAAGCTGCTGATATCTAACGGTTTTAAAAGAAAAGAAGAAATTTTTCTCATACCACTTTTTTTGAAAAAAGAAAAAAAAAAAGACCCTAGATAGAATTGGTCGTTTTTTTCCCCTCTCGGGAACGCTATTGATAGGGAATCGGCACTCGCGCGACTTCACGCAACACACACGCGCTCACTTGCGCCCATGAGAGAATTCTTCCCGCATGGTCCGCGAACTATAAGATTTCGTACATTTGTTACTGTTTAATTCGTAGAACAGACGTTGTAGTGGCTATAACTGAGTGTGTTACGGCGTATTAAAGCCTGTCTCATCAACGAGCTCGTCTAGTCGTCCCGGAGAACAAATGACTCAGTTCTACGTTTTTTGGGTTTTACTCAAGTGCTGACATGTCCCCAAGGGCATTGCTGACCAAATATTTCAATAATTCGGGCCGTTTGTGTTAACTGGATATGGATTTCACCGACACTTTTAACAATTAATAGGATTTTGGGCAGATTGAATGCAAAACTATTTTAATCAACGTCTTCACATGCTGTGTTGTTTATCCCTTCGTTTTGACGCCTCTGGAAGATTCGAAGCAATCAATCAACTTGTTTTGAAAACGTTACGACTGGTTTTGTTTCCAGATTACTGGCAAAGCGAAAACCTGAGGGAAAATGAAGAGAAAGCTCTGTTTTTTCTCTGAGAGATGGATAAGGGATGCGGTTAATGAAATATATGTACACATACTTTGGGTTTCTTACACGACGTACAGTACTAAGGCTCCACAAAAGATTGTTCAAACAGCGTCAAGTAGTGTTATTTATATCCCGAGCATTCCAGGGTATTCTCAGCTGGCGTTTCGCAATTTGCGCTGACAAGGGCACCCTCTATATATATCCGGGTCAAATGCAAGGTTTAATTTATTTTATTTTTGGTAGACAGATTGCCTAAACATTTGAAACTGACGGGCGATTTGTCCGGAAGAATCTGTAACACGCCACCACACGCACTTGACTTTGTGACCCTATCAATGCAGAGTTCCACATTTGATATTCAGTAGATTGAGCGGCACGCTTTCAGATGTTCTCTGTACAGATTTGTGGCCGTCATTTCTGGCGTGGATCCAGGCTTTCGTCCCCCGTATTAGAGTCGAGATTGTTCCGAAGCAGATCGAAATAAAAGAACCCTTGAACCTCCTTGTGAACCCGGTAAATAGTTTCACGTATTTCTTTCTTTGTGCGGACACCGACGCACGTCAGTCGTTAAACGTTAAGTCGTGTCCGTTATTGAACCGTTATGTCCTTGAATCGTCTGAAATGTTCTCTACAACGCCCATCGCAGACGACGTACTTTAACACTGGATTCCTAGGCTAGCAAACGCAAGACAAGTGTTTTGACGCATGTGTGAGCTGTTCCAACTCCGGCAGGAGATAAATCCTATTCAAACAATCTCGCAGACGAATTAATCCAGTTAAAGCTGTCTGGAGCATCAAAGGGCAAGAAAAACGAGACAGATTGATTTCTTCGATAGAGACAAATAAGAAAACAGACGCCGCTTCTTAATTATTTTCTTTGACAACATTCTGCAAGAATCCACGCGCGACACGAGAGATCAACGCTCCACACTCGTTCTTAATCATCGGCGAGCTTAAAGGAGAGATCATGAGCCAACTTTATTCATGCTGATTTCGGTAATTTATACGCTTTTGGAGATAAAATAGATCATTGAAGTTGAAGTGAAATAAAAATGAGACTTAAAATATCAGAAAAATCATCATCCGGAAAACTTTTATTATTCATATTCAAATAAATTAAATTAAGCAGCATATACGTTATCAATTCACAACTAAATCAGTTTCAAAAAACAACTTCCAAAGCCTCTAATCTGTCCGTTCACAGATTCCCTGTATTGCAATTCCCCACCCTCCCCACTCCAAACAAGTGATACACGACCCGTGGAAAAAGAAAACGGTTTACAGTGAAGGAATAAGATAAATTGGAATTTTAGCAGATTACTGACAATTTGCAATAGCCCTTTTCCCTTGACAGATTTTCATTTAGCAAGACTATTTCTGCGGCAATATTGCTCACAAGCAATACATGGGCCAGACATCCCAGTTTCAATAGCATCGAGTATTGTCTCCAAGTTGGCTTCTTGTGAAGTCTTATTTTGTTTTGAATGGCTGTAACGATTATTTTTGCTTTAGTTCTTCGATACTTCGTCTTCAAACAGTCTAAAGTACGACGAAACTACTACGAAACTTTAAGAAAAGAAGCAATAACTAAGAACACGTAAAAATAGCAAAAACAACCTAATTTACATTAACTTGTATAACGATATAAAAATAATCTTGTGTTATCAACTAAAAATCTGTATGATTTAATATTTGTTTTTGTTTATTCATAAAATAACATTCAATATGATTTGTACTACTATTTCAAGTCAAAAGTCAATATAAAAAATGATGCTCATGACAAGCAAATCATAAAATTGCCTGAATACAAATCTCTGTCTCAAGTCCTAAAATTGTACTTGCCTTCTCAGTCGAGTTTCCTTTGCATTCGTGCTCTTTTTCGAGACCAGTCCGAAGTGCAACGAAGATTTTCCGATTTCCCTGGATTTTCTATCGGATTCCCTCCTAGATTATTTGCCAGATCATGAGCCTCGGCTCTTTGTCGTTTTCGTCCCGTCGCTTTCGCCTCAAGTCCGCATACCCTTCGCCTGCGCTTACGAATAGAACAGGGAACGGCAGCCTGGGTTTCAAGTTCTCCACTTTAGCTGTACTTCCGGTTGTGTAATATTGCATCTGACTTCTGTCGAAAACACTGTAGCTATCGTCTTGCCGAGGACTGTCGTAAATCACTTCTGACGTCTTAGCCGTTTCCGGTGACTTTACAGCCCTAGAATCTGAGTCTCTCAGAACTTCCAAGTAGGCTGGAGTTGCAAAGGAACCCACCTCGAGGTTTCCGGTACCGCCATCGTTTCCTGCCTTGTTTTCAACTTCCGGTAAGAGATCGCTAGGTTCATCGCCTTTAGATCCAGAAGATTCCCCAGCAGACTCACTTCCGGTTTCAAAGTTACTACCGTGAGCTTCAGCAGTCGCGTGAGCATCGTTCAGTTTGACATTTTCACCAACAGATAGTACCCTATCCCTGGAAGCTGCATCTTCGCTTCCACTTCCGATTTCTGCTTGTCCGAGCGCAAAACCACTTCCAACTGTTTCATCAGTACTTGCAGATGCTTTTTCACTTTCTTGGCCTTCAGATAGAGTTCCACCTTTGGAATGGGCCTGATCACTGAGAAGATTGAGTGGGATTTGGGGTGGCTCCGGAACACTTGTCGTCGGATGGCTTCCAAAGCCCTTGAATTCGGATAACATTCGGGCGAAGTCGTCTACTCGGAATTCGGTTTTGCCAACAACATCGTCGGAATGAACCGAGCTCCTGAGGAGGCTGTTAGCAGACTCCTCAGTCCCTTCGAACTTGATTTTGAATGAATCCGATGAAGATGCAGTCCCTACACTTGATCTAATCTGTACACCAGTCAGAGTTTGTTGTTTATCCTCCACAAAGTTAAACTCGTCATCGCTGTCGACATCTTCGTCAGACAAGTCCTCCTCATCCTCTCGGTCCGTAGTTTGTCCCTTAGCTCTGTCACTGTCTTTTGTAGGAGATGCTAACACAAAACATTGGCAAAATTCCCTTTAAAATTCAATATGAAACCCTTCCTTTTCACTTATTGATATCTTAACCACTTGCGAGAACATAGATAGTTGTAACCGTTCGGTTGACCCTTTACACCCTAACATCAGTATGCATATTCTCCATACTGTTCTTCATACATGTTCTGAAGCGCTGGCAAGGAGAATTTGCACAACAATCAAGAGGTTCTTCAGTTGATTATCATTTCCGTTATTCTCATGACCTTAATGTTTGATTCAGGGGTAACATTGTAAGGAGAAATTAGATGCTTGTAACTCTCAGGGATTAAAGGGTTGAACGACTTTTGCTTTATTTTTAAAGATTTTTGAGTATAACTCCATTATTTTAATCTGAAGACTCACCAGTGCAGTGAAAAGAGGATTGACACTTACCATTACTTTGATTGGCTAAGGCCGAACCACGTGACGCGTGAGACCAGACCCCGGAGATTCCCGCGTCTGTTTGAACACAAGCATCTCTGACTTCATTCTCACGAAACAAACTCGAGTCAACTTTGTTTGTGTCGGGACCCTGTCCCGTTCCGAGGTTTGGGTTATTCTTCAGCGGGTAAAAACATCGCACACTGCTACCGTACGAGTGAAAAGCAACACAAGCTCTACCTGGAGAATGATAAACGGACGGATCAGGGATGATGCTCCATAGCTTTTGTTAGGGAATAAGAGCAAGCAGTTTCTTACCAGACACAAGCGGTATTCCCTCCAGCTGCGGCAAAGGAAACACAAGAGTGACTCCAACACTTGTACCGACCCACAGTAAACCCTCATCGGCAGCAAGGGCTGTGGCATATACTTGGTCTAGTTTTGTCTTCTCCAGCTGAGAGTCGATATCTAGGAAGAAAAGAGCAGAAATACATATTCCTGGTTGTACGGTGGGGCGGAGGGAATTGCATCTGGTTCTCTACCCATTCTCCACTCCAGAAAAATGCCAGGGAAACACTGCTCATTCTCATTCCCTCTTCAAAACCGTTTCGAAGCTACCTTCCCTCTAATCATTACGGATGGCACTTGTGCTTCTTCAGTATGGATAGATATGTGTAGTCGCCCAGCTCACCAGACATCTAATTCAAAGTGGAGCAGTGTGCCACTACGCTTAGTTGCAATCGGGAACATATCACTACTGTGTTTGCAGTTCATTCGTAAAATAAATATTGAACAAGAGGTCAACTCAACATATTTTTCAGGCAATGAATACCGAGAAGATAGTCTGCCACAAACCAACATACCATCCAAAGATACTTGAAGGTATTAAAATTTTACTTTTAATAATTTCAGGTTTAATTTTTTGTTTCAGTCTATATTTAAACTAACCCCGTTGCATATTGGTGACAGGAGAGGCGATGCTGATATCTTGCACGTGCTTCAGTGTCTCACTATGGAACAACTTGATTGACGGCTGCTTCCAGACAGACACCCACACACCCACACCGTAACAAACAAGAAGCTTGATACTCGTCTTGGGATTTTCATCGACTTCAATCACGTGCTTTGTAAAATAATTGAAAATAATGACGCTCATCCAATGTGAAATTAATGGGAAATAAGCGGTAGGCATTCCGCGAGGTGGCTCTCTTGTCCACTGTTTCCAGGTCGAATTGGAAATTTGATATGTTGGTTTTGTGGAGGGAGGAAAAACTGAAGACCTAGAGAAAAACCTGACGGCCTGAGAAAAACCTGCGGGCCTGGAGAAAAACCCTCGGAGTTGGGAGGAGAACCAACAACAAACTCAACCCACATGTGGCGCCAAGTCCGGGTATCGAACCCAGGCCACCGCGGTGGGAGGCGAGTGCGCCATCCCCGCTCCCTTTCCATGCCCTTTAGGTGCATATAAATGGATGAAGAATTTTATATTGTCATCAAACTGTGTCAGTTGAGTTGAAGATCACAGATTTAGAAATAAGGTAAAAATATAGGTCACAGGCGAATGCGTCATTGATGTTTACTACGACGTCACTTACCTCGAAGCTAATCACTTTTCGAATATATATTTTTCGTTTAGGATTTTTTCCCCTCTTCTAGTAGGCATCTACAAAATTAAGTTTCATTTGTCCGAAAACAATTGGCAAAAAAGAACGCGAGATTTTGGCGAAGAACGGCTCTGAATTTTAAGGAGCCATACTGGCGAGTGTGGACCACTCATCTGACCAATGACAGCGCGCGGTTACCCCTCCTATCCAATTATATCCAAAAAATTTTGTATGTGTGACTATCCATGTTTCATGACCTAAGAACGACGAGGCCCGGTGTAGCTCTCCTCACTGGCTGCAATTTCTATGAAACGTTTCTTTTTTTTCTTTTTTTTTTTTTATATATGTCGTCATTAACAGGTACCTTGATAATCTCTTCATTGCAGTCTAAAATGAACAGCTTGTTACCACAGGAACACCAAAGATTTTCTTTCACAGCCGCCATCGCCATGACAGGAGCTTTACCGAGACCGACGGCCTTTGGTTCACTGAAGTTCCATGTGCCCGCTAAATACAAATAAAATGCAAAAAGGAAACTAAAAATCCCTTGCCAATTCTGCTATAGCCAGCATGTACGTGTTGCCTGGCTTCTACCACCACAGAGATTCCTTTGGTTAAAAATGTTTACTTTTACTGCGCATGTTACTTCTGATGGAATTATTGGGTATGCAAGTCGATGAGGAGCAATTGTATGCACTTTTCCACTAGAACGGTACGGCGTTCAATGTTTACATTGAACACGAGTTTTTATTTCAAGGGTGATAGATGTTACAGAAAAGTGCACATAAATATACACGAACTGAAAAACATACTCTAACACTACGTAAAGCACATGACAGTCACAGAGAAGCGCAATGTACACGAAATTACAGTACATTGAACCCTTTTCACCCTAACATCAGTATTGATATTCTCCATACTGTTCTCTATGCATTTCCTAAGGTGCCATTAAAGAGGATTTGTTTAGCAATCAAGAGCCTCTTTAGTTGGTGATAATTTCTCCCTATTCTCGTGACCTTTGGGCTGATTTTGTAAGGAGAAGTAAGATAGAAGAGTTCCAGGGTTCAAGAATGAATAGATACAAAACATGGGATTGATGATTCATTCGTTCATGTTACCTTGATTGCGTTTGAAAATAATAACGCTACCATCAGCCACAGCTGCAAAGATTTTCATGTTTATCGTTCTGAAAAGAATATATATATAAAAAAGGAAAAAATGAGTGTGAGTAAGTTGACACCAGAAATTACTGTATGAGGGCACAGTAGTGCAACGCCATGTTAAAACCTCAGTGCAATCGTCCAGTTCTAACAATTTAACCCTTTACACCCTAGCATCTCTCTGCATATTTTCCACACTGTTCTCTAAATTTTTCTTTAAGTGCTGACAAGGAGAAATTATTCAACAGTCATGCATTAGCTTCAAAACGTGGTGAACAAAATGTTGTCGAATCACGAGGATCAGCCGGTAACAATACAGACCACGCTAAACCACAATCGATTTTTTTATTACCACAATATCGACGTCAAGTGAAACGAGTTTTTCAGAGCGTGACCCTTGCGTGACGAGTTGATGCGAGCAGCGTTGTCTGTAGTCTTATCGACAACGGCAAATTGGCCGATCACTGAGATTGCGACATTATTGCCAGTTGTGGTAAAATTGAAGTTAACCGACAAAGAAGGACAGGAGGTTTTTCATTTTTTGCATTTCATCTTCCGAAAGCAATGCAAGCCAATCTCTGTATAAGTCAAAATATCCACAGGCCCTGACGAGATTCTCGGCAAGGACTTTCGAACCAATCTACAAATCGTATAGAACATGCGTAACTACTATCGGCTTACTTGATTTGCAAGACTGCATCTGGAAGTTTTACTGACATGACGTAGCGCCGTGTGGCGTCCGCCGCATTATAGATAAAAATTCTGAGGAAAAACGTGTAAGAGTGATAAAGGTCAGTGATAAGATAGATGAGTTCTAAAACTTTTCCAGGTTAGCAAAGTTGAGACAATTTGTATCCATGTTAAGTTCGAAGTCAAACTTGCTGATTCGTAATTAGGAGGACTGGTACTCTCCCTGAGTGGGACGCAAGCCTACCGCAGTACCACAGGTTATGCGTCGATCAACTCAAAGCTTCAACATCTCCCTGGGCAAATGCCCCTCCCAATTTTTCATGTAAAAGACAGAATCAGCTACGGTGACTTTCTGCACAATGACCAAGCTTTAAAACCTAGACCTGGTAGACCTTTTTTCTGAGCTATTTGCTCGCGAAAGTAAATTACTTACCTTAAACACCTCTAAATTTAAAGATATAACACTTGTATTCCTAAAAAGAATTGACACCGCCTGTTCAAATTCCCCACCTCCGTCCCCACTCACCGGGCATGGACGACGGCAAAATGCCCGTGGATTACTCCGGGGGCGGGGGGGGTATGTTAAAGCTTCGAATTGATCGGCTTGTTACCTTCTCATTAACCGGGGTAACCCGCCCACCTCTAGGAATAGGGAAACAATGCAGTTTTTGGTAAGGAATGATAGATAAGCTGAGACCTCAAACAATGAGCCAAGCCTGGCTGATAGAAGTGGTCCTTGACCGTACCTTCCTCCCTGTGTTCCTAACCAGACCGTGGGAAAAGGAAAGCCAAACCTTCCGCTGACCGTTCCCTTGAATTTCTTCTCCTCGCCGCAGGTCCTTTCCATGTACGCACCACACAAGATATTGGACTCACACACGTGAAACGACTCTACCACCTGTGGAGGGGTGGCAAGGGAAACTTTGACTACAGACACGTGACCGGCATTATCTCCACTTCCGCAAAGGAGCCAAAGAATGTTGTAGTTGTCGTGGACACCGGGAAGAGAATCCGAAATATCTGGACAACTCACGATACATTGAATCTGTAAAGAAAAAAATAATAAAAAGAGTTTAACCTTCATCACTGGCAAAGAGCAGTCCTTCCTTATCGGCAAAGTCCGTCGCACCAGTAAAAAAAAATCAGCGAAAACCAAAACTGATGTTAGCGCGCCGAGTGGAACTTTGAGAGTGAGGCACACCCAACGCGATAAGATCAATTTTCGATTTCACCAATTTGTTTTTACTCGCGCGACGGACTTCGCGGAAAAAGAAAGGACTCAGTACTCTTAGTCTACCTCCGTTAGAGCAATACCTTCCAAACTACATAAAGTATCCTCTGATAATATGAATATTATAAGTTATAAGCATTTAGACATGTCCCTGAAAATTTCTGTAGAGAACAAACCCACTATAAAAGTAATAGCATCAAAGAAGTAAACTCGCGAAACAGAAAACACGGACAAAAACCCCCGCAACAGAATAGGGAACCAGGAACAAACTCAACCCACATGTGATACCAACTACAGGTCTTAGAATCGAACCAGTCACGGTGGTGGGGGAAATGCTCTTGACACAACTCTCTCTCTCAGCTCCTTGTAAACGTTTCCGTTGCAAGAACATGATAAAGTACCTTTGCCTTCTGGTTGAGCATAAATAAATTTGAGTTATCTTTGAGGAGAGGCATGTTCCGCCTTTGAACGGCCACGCCTCCAGTTCCATCATCTTCTGGAAGATACCAACCTGGATTGTTTTCAGGGGCTAGAAAGCAACCAAACAAAAAACGAAAAACAAAGAGAATTTAGCCACATTGAAAATCATCTTAAACGTCAGGGAAACCCTTAACCCTAACATTCCACAAACATTTCGATTTAAGGAAGATAACTTCTATGTGGCGGTCTATTCAAGAAAGATTCGCTTCATGTTTTTCATAATATCTTTCTGCAAGTCAAGTTCTGGTCGCTTGGTAGAAGCACACTGGGACAAGTCACTGAGGGAGTTTCCACAAATAGCTGGTAGTAAATGCAAGAAAAAAACTCGACTTACCCAGTCGCAACTTAGACGTATTAAGAGCTGTGACCCATTCCGCTTTCACTGTTGGCGAGTCTGTGCTAAAAATGTAGTTTACATTGCCATTCCTGCAAAACAATTGTACTACCAAGTAATGTATTCATCAGGATAATTGTGGTGTTCTTTCTTTCTTTCTCTTTTTTTTTAGTTTTATTGAACCCGCTCTAACTAGTTAATGCGTTTGATGATATTGCTCATTCAAGTGACGCAGGGATAAATGGTCCAAATCCTGTTGAGTAATATCGGGATGACTGACCGAAAGACTGTCTTACAATCTGGATGACTGACTGACTGATCGACTGACAGACATACGAATAACGAGGGTAAGTTTCCAAAGAAACTGCAGTGCGGCGACGGTCGAGAGGGGCGGGGGTTGGGGAGGCGGTGTAACAAGATAACTTGGTTTTATCAACTGCGTTGATAATGTCAACAGGCCACCGTAACGAGTTTCTACAGTTGACGTCTCGAAGATGAGCCCTTCGTCAGAGCGAATGACTGACAAACAAACTGACCGACTGACTGACAGACTGACTAACTGAACGGACTGACAGACTGATTGACTGACTGAGACTGAATACCTAACCAACCAAATAAATGATTAAACGACTGAGTGAACAACCCACCCACTGATCAACAAAGTCACTGACTTACTGACCAACCGACCAAAGCGATTGCTTGCGTTCAAAAATACTAAATCAAAAGTTCTAAAAGAGCACTAAGGGTAACGAAAGAGAAAGAAGCTAAATTACCAACTGTTTAAAGCTCACTATTAGGACATTAACACGTGCGGCCAAACTCATAACTAAGATGGGCAACACGGCTTTGTACCCAGTTGTTACATAGAAATTCACAACTTTCTCCAAAAGCGATATTTTCAAGGCACCATTTTTACCAAAAATCCCCGAATTCAGTCCGAAATAATTTTACACCGTTTAGTGTTACTCTTACTTAGATGGCAATGACAACTCGAGCCAATAAAGATTGGCCAGTCGTGTTTCTTCCTCGATTGTCCTCTGCACTGCCTTGTGCCATTTCTGAACCTTTTCCATATCAAGAACCTGAAAAATTTTTACCAAAAGTAAATTACATATCTAACAGCAACTGGTGCTATACATGACTAATATCCCAACGTTTCGGAATCATTTCGTTCTCAATTCAAGCCTTTCCCCCAATTTTTATGATCCTTTTATTTTACATCAATTCACGGTCTCAAATCACACGACCTGAAGAGAATACCTCTTTTCCAAGAGCGCGAATACGAATCTAACCTGGTATGACCGTCGTAGCGTGGACACGAGGCCAGCGATTTGACCAATGATAGCTAAGTCCTGCTGCAGGTCTTCAAAGTGTTCCCGGCAACCACTGTAAGCACTTCGATACTGACCTGTTTGGGAAAATTTTGCAATTTTTTATCATTCGAAACAAATAGATTCCATTTTGCTATTTGTGTGTAATGCAAAGGATCACAAAGGACGTCAAATTGTGGTAAGAACATCACAGAGACATTCTGCTGCGCTCTGTGTGCCACATGACACTCATCTAAAACTACTCTTAACCTGCGAATGACTGTGAATTAACGAAAAATCATATATGTGAACTGCGGATTTCTAAATGAATACGAGAGATCTTCGCAGTAATGAACACTACTTGAGCAGCTTTATTTTCACTTCTGCTTAAATGGTGTTCGTTACTGCAAAGATCACTTCCATATTCATTTAATTACTGTGTGTCAGAAGACATTGTACCTACCTTCATTAGAGTGCTTTATCGTTGTTCTGTAGGAATTTGTCAGTATGTTAACACCCGGACCATATTCCACGATATTCACATCACTCAATGGAACATTCCACTTCAGTTTGTACTTGGCTTTTGGGTCAATAACCATGTGCATGGCACGGTCTTTCTTCCTGAAAGGGAAACGAGATTACAGATACCAAAAATTCAAAACAAATTACTCATGCTAACCAAAGAAATCAGTGACCAAAATTCCCCAAGTTCTCCAAAGTAAAACCGAAAAATTCCCCGCCGCAACAAATACAAAATAAAAACACAGGGTCAGCGTCCCGCTCCTTTAATTACAAGCGTCATTTCCTCTCAGTACTCCTTTGGCTTAACGTGTTACTAAGCATCTAATTTCTCAACCCCTGGATCAAAAAGGTTACTAGAAAAAGGAGCATGAACAGCAGCTAATTAAAGGAAGCTCTTAATCGGTAAAAAAAAATCTCCTTGTCAGCTTCTAAGGAAATATATAGAGACCAGTATAGAGAATATGCATACTGATGTTAGGGTGTAAAGGGTTGACATATTGGTCAAAAGTCACAAAAAATCCTTTGGATCGAGGCCCAATGTAAGAAGACGAGAATTGCATTTGTTATTTTGTTGTAAAAACAAATGTTCCCTGATTCAAGATGAAATTCTATCTTTCTTTTCTAGAACTATTTCTTGACTTTTAACAACTATTAAAAATTAACGAAGCAATCAATAAAATAAATATAGAATCAAACATAGATTTTTAAAAAAATGAGGCAAAGAAAAAAGAGCAAATCAATCTATCGATCAGTTCATTGCTGATTTGATTAACAACCAACGTTATCTGATCATTAGAATTATACATTCTCCGAGAGGAAATAAATGGTTTCAACTCTACTCGGCAATCTTACCCCTTAATGAGAGAAACACAAAGCAGCATGTCTGACAACATGATAATGCGTCGTTTCTTTGTCCCAAGGATTGATTCACCTTCAACATTCTGAGACGATAAAACAATAGAAATATTGAAGACAAAACAAGGAACAAGTAGTAGAGCTCTATCATCTCCAATACCTAGAAAACTACTTATCGTGTAGAGGAGAAGAAGAGGGGTGCTGGGGCGAGATAAAATAAAAAACTAGCGTTCTTCTCGGTAACCTACAATCGCCAGTTCAAAAAGGAAAGAGACGTACATGGAGATGCAGTCGGTCTGCGTGACTAAGACTGGCGGTTTTGTGGACGCGACAAACGTTGCGCAGCCGAGCTGCCAGAGATTGGTCGTTTTCACAGATCCTACCGCTTTGATTTTCATTGGGCTCTTAAACCGCTTGGTGCACATACAACCATCGCACAAACTTTGCTGATGCCAGATTTTCACACCGGCTGGTGTTGAGGATCACTGCCGAATGGATATTTTCTTTCCCATTCGTCACTAAATCAAAACCTGTCTGTGGCATACATGTTACTTTCACAGTTGCTCTTCACATTATTGTGAGTGGTCTCTATCTATTCCATTTTAGTGAATGCCAGAGAGAAAATTTCGTCACGGTGCCTTACAACTTTTTCAACAGCCTATATTAACACATTTACTCACACATTGTACGAAGTCGTCCTGTCTTATGAAGTACCTATTTCCAGAAGCCAAAGTCTGAAGGTCAAAGAAACAGAATAAATATCAGTTGCTGCAAAAACATACTGCAACTGTCACACTGCCTTTGATAAGTAGTGATCCCTTGTAAAAAAATCTTTAACTCAAGTAATTTCTATAAGCTATCTTTGTACCTTTTTTATTTACCCAGAAATTATCCACGCTGAGTGCACCAAGATAACATAATTTTGAGTTTTTTTTAAGCTCCAATTCCACTGGCAATTTCAAAAGGTCCAATCTATTTCAAAATTTCCAAATTACTTCTAAGGGGTCTTGTATGCCAAGTCTCTGATATTCAATTGATAAATCATCAAAATGCCAGGTAATAGGTAATTCTGATCTTTGTTAGGGACATTTGGGTAAAGCAAACTCATTATTACTGACAAAAATTGATGTGAACCAACCTTGTCCTGGACATCCTCTGTTAGCAATAGGGATACCAAGGATCAGTAAATTTCTGATAACTCAAACCCTTGGTTTTGGAAAATCCTTACACTTTGAGACAAAACTGGCATCTTTTCCCCCTTCAAGTACTGTCCTTTTACCCTTGAACCTTGTATAATTCAAACCAACCTGCTTCCCTCAAAGAGGTTCCAAGTTTGGAAGAATGTTAATATCTAAGCAACTTCCCACCTAACCCCTCCCACAACAACAATCAACTGATAACAAGTTAGGGTTAATGTTGGGTTAGGAGACGGATAGGTGCACAGTTGCTCAGATACTAACTTTGATCCAGAACTTCTATTTCAACTGACCTTGTGGCTTTGTGCCACCAACCCATCCAACAGTTTCACTTTATTTCTTAGCTCAGCTTCTCTCTTCCTTTCCCTGAGACTTTCTGCCAGACACTCTAACTGAGTAAGAGCAAGCTGGAGGGGAACACGATCTGGATGGTCCCTGGGAGTCACAACCAGCAACTCCTATGAATACAGTAAAAGTGATTTGAATTAAGACTATTTTGAAATGAGCTTGAGTATAAAGAGTGGAGACCAGGTTGTTCCAAAGATGTTTACTACTATTCCAGAATAAAAAGTTAAACTTGGTTTTAATATCTCTGCCTCAGAGGTGTACAATTGTAGTAAAGTTTGAGGGGAAATCTTCTGCACAGCTATAAAATGAATACTACCAAGGATTTCTTAACTTAGACATATTTGAAACCCAGCCCTAGCCTCCACTCTGAAAGACCTCAATTGAGTCCGAGCAAAACTTCTTTGCATTGTGATATTTCAAAACAAGCTTTACTACCTACCATACGTTTCATGTAATTTAAGCTAGGAGAGTTCAGTATTAAAAGACAAAAAAATCTATTAATTCTATCTGCTCGTTACTTTTCTTCTCTAAAGTGAATAACATTTTGAAGAGAAATTCTTCTTGGCCTTGCAAGTAAGTGAGAGAGATAAAAGAAAATCACCAAATGTCTAGAGGAGCAGAATGTTTGGGGGAACCTGCAAATTCTTAGCACCCTATCCAGGGGGAAGTTGTAGAATGCAACCTTGTGTCTCTGGAAAGTGGAGTAATCAAGTGCCAATTTATTTGAGATGTTGTTTACAGTGAGCATCATTATATTTGTTTAAATGCTAAACAATTTATAGTTTTTGTATCTATTGGCCTAATGTTGCAGATGGCATTTTGTGGGATTTTCCTTCAGTGTAAGGCAAAACTGACAGTAATAAAATATAGGCTATAAATCAAAAGAAAATTATCATCAACCCTGATGTAGCTGAATTGTGTTTTAAACAATGCATTCCTGAAAGCTTACCCCTCCTGCTGGAATATGTTTGTTGTTTCTCTATAGATGTGCATGTAACCACTAACAGAGTTTTAAAGTACAGTTATACTAAACATTTTATTAACAGCAAGGTACAGCAGTTCATTACTAACCTGTAGAAGGGCCAAAATTTGTGGAAATCTATAAATTGGTCTTAACATCAAATTATGAAGGGAGAGGTGGTCAAGGCTTGACTGTCTGCGTGACTGATATATACAAAAAAATCAATTTTTATTGGTCCATTTTATAACAATTTACAAATTGACAAATTCAATGGTCAGTTCCAAAATTGTAACATGGAAAAATTCAGACAGCTGTATGTAGTATAACATTATTACAGGAGTACTTGATACAAACATTTGTAGAATGAAAGGTAATGATCTATTTGCTTAAATATATCTTTATCAAATTGCCAATTACCAACCTTTAAAAACTGTGCAAATGCCAGATGAGTTCTACAAGCTACTTTCACTGTATCCATAGCTTTGGCAAAATTGTTCACATATCCGCTGTAAGCATCCAGGACCATGGATTTGCAAAACTGTTAACAATAAAAACCAAGTGAGGTCAGTAAAATAAAAATTTAAAAAGGAGGATTTTTAACCCTATCTTTTTAGACTTGATCCCTTTTCACCCTTGAGCCCCTAAGACTGACTAGCATCTAATTTCTTCTTACTACATCACCCCTAACTCATACTTGAAAGTCACCAGAATAGAAGAGATGATCACCAACTAAAGCAACTCTTGATTGTTAAAGAAATTCTCCCTGTCAGCCTATTTGGAAATGTATAGAGAACAGTATGGAGAATATGTATACTTGTGTTAGGGTGTAAAGGGTTTAACTCTTAGTATTTGACTTTCACTCTCCCTTCCACCATCCACACATTTCAAGATATTTTTTGATTTGTCTTCTCCTGGACTGTCTGCTTGACTATTTAAAGAAATATTTTCAGTCAATCTGTGGAATCTCTAGGAGCAGGAAGCGTTGATTCTATTAGCTGTAAGCTGTGAAAAAAAAAATGTTACCCAAAGACTAATAAAGGTTTGCTAATACTTGTCACAATTAAATTCAACATGATGATTAGTAATATGAAATAATATTAATAACCAAAAAAATTAAAGAAGGTAATTTAATCTCACCAGAGCATACAGGATGTCACCAACTTTCATATCTGGTGTCCAGTCTGACATCCTTGCACTCAGTGCAATATTAAACATGGCATGACACTGCAATACTCTATGTACATGTTGGAAAATGATGTCAATCTTGTTTGGCTCGAGAAGATCACGCTCTCTGATGGGTAGCTCATATTGCTGTCAAAGATGCAAAAATATGCAAATAAATCAAATAATTTTTTCCCACAGGAGTTAAGTCAAACTTTTCTTGAAGTAAATGCTTAACAGATGGAAGAGTGTTGGTATCACAAACTTCTCTAATGTAATAAATGGAATTACCCACACATTTTGATTAATTCTTACATATGATCTATTGGAGGACAGATGAACACCCCGGATCTGATTGTTAATTCTCCCCTCCAGTCACTACACATTTCCTTGCAAGTTAGTTACAAGAACTTGGTTCTAGATCAAGATAACAACTTCCACCTGATAAGTTTGAGTATTCTCATCACCTGTTTGCTGGGTAATGTATGGATATTAAAGGGAGAAGTTACATGCTAATCACTGCTGGGAGTTAAGGGGTTAACAATGTTCTGCTTCTCTACTATATAATGAGTGTGCCATTTTTTTGTTCTTACCACATTTGGTGCTGTCTGCGATCTATTACTGATCAGACACACGGCAACATGGAATCTATTATCGGCCCTTTAAAGCCTAAGAGTGACCAGCATCTGGTTTCTCCTTACAATAATACTGCTGAATTGTTCATTCAAGATCATGAGAATAAAGGAAATGATCACTAACTAAAGAGGCTCTTGATTGTTAAACAGATTCTCCTTTTCAGCACCTTAGGAAATGTATAGATAACAGTATGGAGAATATACATACTGATGTTAGAGTGGAAAGGGCTAATTATATGACACCCATCCACACACACAAAACCTTTTATTCAAGCAAATAGAAAGGGAGAGAGAAAAGACTTTAAAGGACCATGCTCAACCAGGATGCATTGTGGGGGTAGTGGACATTCTCAAGATTTTCTGTATAACAAAAAACTGAAGCTTATACTGTGTGCAATATTATTAGACAAAACCTTTGCAATCTTGATCTGTATAACAAAAAACCAAAGCTTATATTGTGTGCAATATTATTAGACTAAATCTTTGCAATCTTGATCAAGAACCAGCTCTTTATACCCTCATCTAGCATCTATCATCTATTTGCTATATAGATTTGTCATTTCAGTCTGTGTTCACAATAATGAAGCCATCAAGAGGTAATCGTGCACAAGCAGAAAGCCTCCATATTATATGGCTTACTATATCAATTTTGAAAGCATGAAATGAGAGAAATACAGCTTTAGGATTTGGCAAGAATATGAACAGCGAGTTTGCAGAGGCCCTGCTAGACAGCATTTTGGAGCAAAGTCGAACAGAAAGTTCCTCTTGATAATTGGGTGACTGTCAGATGGGAAAACATTTACAATCAATTGCAACTTTATCCCATGCAAGTGTTTGAGTGACCATTCTCTCCCAATGAAATCAAATTCAGAGATACATTTCTCCAAAATTTTATTTTGGTATCCTCTGTTCTTAAGACTACTTTAAAACACTGTATGTTCTAATCAAATGTGGAGCATGATGGATTTATTCATGGCAGGTGTAGCACTTCTCCTCTCACAAATCCTTTCTTTGGGCCTGGTAAATGACACAAATAAAATTTCAAGTATTCGAAGGGCTTTATCTCTTTGTTATAGATTTGTTTGTCAATGGTCAATTCCCTGCTAAACCTCTCCCATTTTGTACACTATTGTGTTTAAGAATATAATTTCTGAGTGTGATATTTTAGCAGCGAATAGTGATTGTACCATGGTACAATGTACAGTCATTGTTTCTCATCCTACAAATTCTTCTATTTTGTTGTTGCTTCTGTTCCACAGACAGAAAAGATCAATGATGTACTTCTTCTCAAGGAGCGGTTAGTCATGCTCTGGGCGATAACATCCTTTTTCTATTTTTGCCATGAAAATAGTGGCTAAAGCTACCATCATTGTTGTATTCTTCCCTGGTTTTTTTGGTTTGTGAGAAAAAGCATCAAGTTCCCAGATAATAACAATAATAACCAGTGTGCAAAGCACACTGGAGGGAAAGAAATAAGTTTTTATTTAGGAAATGAGATATGTATTACCTGCTTAGGACTCTACTCTTAGTTATTTATCCCATATAATAGAGCACAGTCTCCTTCAAAGAGCTCAGGGAATAATATGAACTTCAAGCAGAGAATAAGCAATGTCCAACATCACGTGGAAAATGGTTGTTATAAGCACTTCAAACAGCTCTGTATTAACTCACTTACCTTGCTAAGTTGATCCAGAAGCCTCATATAATCTGCTTCACTCTCCAGCATGAACTTCACAATTTGGTATCTTTTGATCTGGAGAACAAAAGGGAAGCTACAGAACATACCTCACATAAAGAAGAATGGCTCAGGGTTTAAACATGACTTGTGATCAAGCTCCAAATTAATGCATGATGCATTGATCTAACAAAAAATAGAGGTTAGGTGGGATTTGAAGTTTTCCCATTTAACTTAATGATGTGTGAAATGCATATGCAAAAAAAAAAAATATGCTGATGCTCTTTGTTGTTTACTCTGTTTGATTGCATTTAACTGCACTAAAACACCAACTGCACTGTACATACATTGTGTGATTTCAAGAAAGTAAATTTCTTTGTATACCTGCTCATTGGATAACCCTTCTGGCATGGGTGGCATGACAGGCTGCTGATAGTTTACAGAGTCTGTGATATCTGGGTCAACATAAACTGCATTTGCTTCTTCATTTTCTATACAAGTAAAACAAAACTTACTTGTAGCAATTGCAGGGGATATTGTTAGTAGTGAAAGTGGTTCAATTTGCAGCAATGCTGAATAAAGTCAATTAATGTTCTTGCACTGTCTTGATGTGAATTCTATAATGCATATCTGGGAAAGCATCAAAGGACAATTTCCTGAGTTTCAATCAGAGGATATCAATCTATGTTGTTATTTGGGTCTAGTTTAGAAAGCTTTCACAATTATTGTAATGATTGACACAAGCATCTTTGGCTTTGCATCCCACAGTTTGCAGGACTGTGAAAGGGCCAGTAGCAGAGTTTGAAACAGTCTCATTTATCCAGATAAGTTTATGTCCATGGGTACACTCCACACTGAAAATTTAAAAAAATTGGAAACTTCATAGAAACCAATACTGAAATAATGTAAAAGTAAAAATGTAAATATGCAAATTAGAATGAAGAATTGAAAAAAAACTCTGAAATTTTGTTAGTTTTTTTTAATGTTTCCATTTTAAAAGTGAAAATGAAATAAAGAATAGATTTGTTGATATGAAAAGTGTCTAACTACAATTAATCAAAACTATCATTTATAACAAAATCCTCAAATGTGAGCCTGATTTGAGCACTTATTGGAAAGTGTAATGAGACAGCTAAAGGAACAGTTAACACATCCTGCCTGAGTACAGAAGAACTCATGTGCATGCGCTGTTGTCACACATTTGCCAACTATTTGTGAACTATTGTTTTTTTGTTATGAAAACATATAACCAATGTCTAGTTCCTTTCTCAAATTTTGAAATAGTTTTGATTAATTGTAACAGGAGTTCATGTTGTCCAATTCTGTGATAACAGACTTTACTCGGTCCTATTATCATTGTTAATGTAAAAAAATAACAAATTATCACAGATCTGACAAAGTTATTTTCAATATTAAAACTATCATTGTGAATCAATAAAATACAAACACATTGCACCTTTTTGTGAGTTACTGGCCAAGTATGGTATACTTGGCACTCTATTCAGTCCAAGGCAACCCTTAAATTGGGCCTTCAGTCCTGGACTGGTCAGTGATGACTTCTTCCCAGTGGAAAATGGCGAGAAGTTTGCAATTTCTGATACAAATTGAAACTGAATAAAGAGAAAAAAAATTACATTGGATTCCAAAAATACTTGTGGATTTACAACATGACATACAAATGAAATTTCAACTGTCCTTTTACAAACTTCAGTTTCTTTACACGAGGGACCATGAGCAAGGTATTATTTAGGAAACGAAAACAATGCATGGGACAAAAACATTACAAAAATTAGAACATTTTTGAGAATGGGGAAAGCATAAGCATATTCTCTCGGTTTACTTATGATATATCCTTCTTTGCTCATTCTACTAAGGAGGTGTTGGAGACATTCTATCTCTAGTTTATGGTAGCCCATTCATGTAATAGCTAGGTCATCAAATGATGAGTGAATTCAGTAGACAAACATCAGGGATAGAATTTGAAAAGAGAACTTTTCTTTAGAATGCTCATTCTACTAAGTAGATAGAATGTGAAAAGAGGACTTTGCTTTAGAACATAAATCAGAACTACAAATCAAAGCAAGTTACCGGTCTCTTCCGTTCCCTCATGGGACTTATTTCCACCGTATCATATGGATCCTCTTCCTCTTCCTCATCGATAAAACCATCTTGTGTTCTTATACTGCCTCCATATGTGATGTCATCTTCAGTTTCAAAGTCTGAACCCCATGGGTCGTTTTCAGAGTAGTCATCACTTTCATCATCATGTGAAGGCATGACATATGCCTCTGTGGTTCAAGGAAAAGAGATGATATAGTATATGATTTGAACCAAATAAATATTTATGTCGAAAGCACAAAAGTTTAATTTATGCTGTTATTTCAAGGACATTCCAATCAAATAACAACAAAGAATATACACCATATACAGTAAGACTTGATTAAAAACCCCACCAGTCAGAAAGCAAACCAGCTTATTATTTAATACTGTATGATAATTTGGTTTTAAATACTAAAACAGTGGATGGCATTGAAGATGCACTCTGATTGGCTACTCAAATATTGAATATCCTTTGCTGTTCACCTCAGAGCAACATGCTCTGGATTTGCACCCGAAAATATTGTAATTGTTGCTAGAATAAATGAGTTAAAAACCATCTTCTTGAGCTGTATTATTCTCACTGTTTACTATATTCTAGAACAATCAGTCAACTCAGTGTCATTAGCTAACATGAATAGGTAAATATTCATCACTAGCCACCTCCACTTTGGTGAAGAGTTTTTGACTGTCAACAGTGTTGGCCACCACAAAGAGTTTCTAGTTATAAAATTTGATGTTTTAAGCCTTAGACCATCTTCAATGATGTGGTTGAAGATTCAAACTTATAAAGTTCTACCAAAAATCAAATTTAGGATGTCATTAGCATGACACTCAAATTTGGGGCCTCTAGATGTAAGTCCAGAACACTAAATACTCCAGAACAAGACATACCTCTGTTGACTATGACCTCATCATAGGTTCCATTACTTTTCCAGCTCTGGGCAACACTGCTATCTCTTGGAACATCATCATATAGATGTTCCTGTGAACCAGACAGTGCACTACCAATTGTGTCCCGCCTTTGCACTAAAATAGGAGATGTTGATCTTTCTTTAGAAACATCAGCACCCTCTTGAGAGTAAAGAAAGTCATAAAATGATTCCACTTTTCTAACACCACCTTCAGAGGACACATCCATGAATGAAAGGACTTTGCGGCTCGTGTCCATCACATTATTTTCTACAGTCAAGCTAGGTAGCTCATCTTGGTTTGGACTTGATGTTAGCACTGGCTTGCAAATAATTTCCTCAAGTTTTTGTTCACCCGAGTCATTACTGGTCACAGAAAGCACATCACCTTCATCTGATGAACTCTTCTGATCAGCCTTTGGTTCAGCAGAGTTTGGTACTCGTGGCAAACGCCTTCTAGGTGGCTTGACAGGGTCACCTTCAGGACTGTGACTGAGTGAAGTTTTTTGTTCCATGTCATTACTAGCCCTCTTTCGAGGTTGACGTCTTGAGGGTACCTGAGGACTAGAATCATTTTCAGTTTTTGCTCCAGCGATGAATCCCTTGCCATCTTTATTCTTATTTAAATCTGCTTTCACTGGTGTCCACTGTTCCTTGCCATTTTCCTTGCAATTTTTCAGTCTATCATTTCGTGAACCTTGATCATTGGACTCAATATCATTAGGTTTAGATAACACCTTACTAGAGTCATTTTCATTATCTGCATCTTTTCCTCCATCAGCTGTCTTTAAATTTTCAGTTTTATTTTGTCCTCTCAAATCTTTGTTTTGGGTTTGCATAGTGCCCTTGCCTTCAAAAGGTGAAGCATCACCCCTCTTTTGTACATTTTCTGCTGGAGCAGCTTCTTCATTGCTTAAATCTCCTGAAGACACCACATCATCATAAGCAATTGAATCCCTATCACTCCTGGAATCACCTTTGGTATTACTGGCCATATTCAAAAGGTATGGTCTATGTGTAATCCATCATCAGTGCATCTAGAAAACCTTTCAAAATAAAATCAAGGAACAGCATTGTTCAATATTGTCCAGTCTTGTTTATGATCTAAATGATTTATTGTACCTACTGGTTAGTCTCTCCTTGCTTTTTGCAGCACTAAGACAGTAGGTGTACTGCTAATCGCTCCAAATGATGATCAGTCGTTTCCCAGTTAGACAAAACCTCATTTAGTAATAACCCTTTTTTTGCCTCATGTTGAAAGCTGTGAATCGCCATCTTAGAATCTGGATGAATCAACGGGTTTTTTTAAAGAGATTGCAGTCCCTCTCGCTATGGATTTTCCCGGTCCAACTTCCTGTTGCGACAATTTCAATAATTATTCACGAAAACGTCAACTTTGTTTTCAACTTGACTTATCGGTGATATTGGTCATGGAGATTTTGCAAAGGTAACTCGTAGTAGGTGAGATCACAGAGATAATACATACACCGTAACACAAGTTTCGGTTACGTTCCTTGTGCAACGAAGGAATGTTACACGCAACCTCAAAAGAGACGTCTATCAAGGTTACCCACGCGATTGTCTTAACTTATTGTGAGTCATGCATGCAAAGGAACCTAACGACTTGCGACTACATTTTTTATTCCGGGGATAATTTTTTTAAATTCAAACTAATAAAATTAATCAAATATTTGTTTAGCTTCTTCCTGAAACAAAAATTAAATCAAAGACCAGCCGGATTGGAAAGCCCGCCATTATGAAGCGAAGACGGTAGATCCAACCCTGCGTAACTATGATAATATGGAGCAATTATTTTCAGTCACATTTAAAATTCAACAAGGATGCATAGATTTTACCTTCACAACAAGATCTTGATTAAATTCGGCTCAAAATGACTGCCGTTCTCCTCCATAGAAGCCCCTTCTTGGGGAAAGTTTAGCTTTCAAATCAGCATTACAAAAGAGACTGGGCCTAGACCAAACGTTAATTATCACTAGGTGTGCTGAAGCGTGAGATGGGAACGGGTCCATGAAGGGGATTGTTATTTGCACCGTACAAAAATAATTTCTTTTGATGCACCTTCTTTCTTTTCTAAACTTTTGTTTGATGTAAATATGTTGTATGAAGTGGACACTCACTCGGTGAAGATGCTTGTGTGCCTTTTACCTTTAGAGGTCATAATCAAAACTTTAGGTCTCACGGGAGGACATCAAGTTGAAGTTAAGGTCGAGTCTGCCCACAAGACCGACTTGCAAAGCTGTTGCAACACATCCTATGTTTGGTAGCATGGAGCAGCAATAGCATTGGTACTTATCCCTGGCTGGAACAATAGTCCATATACAGGTTACCTCTTGGAATTTTTTCAGGTTTTCTAGACAGTCTACTGACACCTATTAACATCGGTATGTATAATTATTTTCCTTTCCGTTTTGTATACATTTCCTGGTTCTTATTGAGAGAGTTTGTCTAAAAATCAAAACCTTCAATTGATGCTAATTTTCTTTCTTCTCATAATCTTAATGTTTGATTCAGGCGTAATACTGTAGGGGAAATAAGTTAGTAAACACATCCAGGGATCAAGGGTTTTAAAACTACTTGGTGGAGAGGCTCCTTGAGAGAGGTGTTGTTCCCAAGAACACAATTCATTGACTTCACCAGAGCTTGCTCTCAGTTTGTTTGATGTAAGACCCAGTATGGTAATAAAATAGCTAGGTCACTGTATCTTCTGTTAAGAGTCCATGGTACTCAAAATAGTGGCTAGACTCAAGGCACAAATTGCTTCTTAACAGAAAGGAGGACATGAGTGGACTGGGATGGGAGCTCAGGCAAGGTTCAGTGGGCAGGGAGAAAAGGGAAAAAAGAAAAGGAGAAATGCAAACATTTCTCAATCAATGGTCTGCAGTGTCTCTAAATACTTGGGGGGAAACAGGTATCAAAGCCAAAGGCAACAGAAGAGTACAGAATAGGAAGAGAGAGATTCTCATTCTAATCCCCAGCCTGACAAGCCATTCAAACAAAAACAAGTTATCTAAAAAGAGCATTTTAATAAGCGCCTTTTTCTGCTGTTTGTTTGATGATGTCTGTAACTTTTTAAAAGTATAAAAGCTTAAATGTTTACAATATAAAGAAGCTTAGATTTACCATACACAAGGGTGGAAAAGCCTCTAAGAAAATAAACCCCACAAATTCTGAATGGAGACTCCTACCAAAGAGTTGGGAGGGGAGAGTTTGGAAGTAAAAATTAACTTTATTACACGCTGAATTTTTCTTCATTTCTTGAAGGAAAATTTCAACAAGGAAGTGTCTTAAAACCAGTATTTTTCATACTATTTAAAAATCATAACAAGAATTCTAGGATTGATCCAGCAAAGAAATTACTTGAATCAAGCCTTTTAACACGCCATTTGGCAAAAATCAAAGGTCTCCCGTACAGAAAATAGAAGCTAGAGATGAGAATTAACAATCAGATCTTGGGAGTTAAAGGGTTAAGGAAGGGGAAAAGTATTAATGACTTGTGAGCATAAAACTAGTTCAAAGCTGTCTATTCAATTTGGGTAGAAAATGACAAACCCATTTCAGAAAAACCATAAAATGAGCTATAACTATTATGCTTAATAGAAGCTGTATGTGCCCGTGCTTCAAAATGTTACATGTGATTCACTGATATATATATATATGTATATATATACTGTACAAGATGTGTCCAATTGTCCTGCAGTCATAAAAGTTGTGAATCTAAAGTACAGTGAGGATCAAGCTGTGACTTCGTCTTGATGATCTCCATTAGAAGTTTTCTGCCTTTTCAAAAATTCTTCACCCTCCTAAAGAACAAGCAAAGCACAAGTCAGACAAAGTCAGCAACAGAAAATTCAAAAAAACATAGCACTCCAGTCTTTATGGCACAAAGTGTACTTCTTTGATTTGTTTTCCTCCTTGCAACAATTATTATTTATGTTTAGAGAATTAGCAATTGTATATTTCCAAATGGTGACTGAAAAAAGTTGAGTTAAGTGCCCTTCAAAATATCAGACTTGATTTCTTTTGTTAAATCTTTTACCTCTGTGATCTAATTTTGAATTCTCTCTCATAGCTGCTATACATTGTCTTGTTCATGATTTAAGTGGTTTGATGTTATATCAGGAATACATTCTACAGCTCAAAAAATTTAATTTTGTCACATATTTGCCTTATGATGTGTTTAAATTGTGCCAAGCAGTTACTTGTCAATAACTTTTGTAGGTTGAAGGGTTAGGAGAAAATTTCTCTGATATTGGAATTGTCTTTAAAACTTCGCTAGCTCACCCGTATAGAAAAGAAGGAAATTTGGGAAGGGTTTTCAGTGTAATCATCTTAGATATAGTAAAAAAATATTTTTTGAAGCTTTCATCGTTTTTTAAATTTTGGATTTATGACTTAAATCATGACTTAAGTTGAATGGAGATTGTGAGTTAAGGTGAAAAAATTTACAGGACCTAAAATAAATCTCCCTGATTCTTAACCTGGCTGTTGCATGTAAATTAACAATTTAGACAGCTGTATTTCCAATAGTTTTTGGGAAAGTCTGGTTATTTAATGAATGTATCAAATAACCAGACTTTTAAAAAAACAAGGAGACAAACAGCTTTTTTATTTGTTATTTATGTACTAAGTGACCTTCAAATATGTTAAAATAATCCTCTAAAAGCAGATTTGCCAATTGAAAAAGAAAACATTTATCATTACTAAGGGATTTTTTTTGCTGAAAACAATGATATAGCTATGTAACTGAGGTGATCTAAGCAAAATTTATGACTGTGGTAAGATATGATTAATTATATTAAAAAATAAAGGAAATCAACTCGCTGTCACTCTTTCGTGTTAAGAGCAAAATATTGTCACGAAACGTCACGTTAATGTTTAAGCGTCTCAAATAAAGCCCACAAACTTGACAGATGACTCTTAAAAACGAACATTCCCGTTCTAATAAAATAAAGTTCTATAAGTTCACCCTTTGAAAGTTCGTTATTAACCCTTTTGGCAAACACGCGATCTCCTGAAGTATTTTTTCCTATCACTCGCGCGGAACAGAATTTAGTGTCAAGTTTCTAACTAAAGCGTGGCGACCTTGTAGAAATTCAAAAGCTATTTGTCTGTTGAACTAGAACAGTAGTGACGTAAAAACAATAGACTTCCCATTTAAACAAATAGAATCGCAATGAAGCGTGCATCACATGCCAAAATGGCGTGACAGAGTCATAAAGTGCAATATTCTGACCGGACAATGTCATTTTCGCTACTAACAGAAACCAATCGAGGCGTGGAAAATAGTGAAATACACAACTCGTAAACATTACGTGCAGCGTTTTCGCGTATAGAGCCCGATTTTCTCAGCGAGCGGAAATCATTATCATAATTTAAATTTCCATGTGACAATGACAAACAACACTTTACACGGAATTTTGTCTGAACAATCTTTTGAGCATAAAGCAGCGGTACCAGAAAATCGACTTAGGAGTCCGTAAACAAAAAAAAAACCGATTTTTTTCTTACCTCGACAGTTTCTTGCATAGTTCCTTTCCGTTTCAGGTCTTGTTTGTCCTCTTCCTTTTCGCCATTCTGTTTATCAGCTTCGCTTTCTTCTATGGCAGCTTTCACCGCTTCGGTTTCCCCACGTGTTCCACCGTCAACCGTATGGCCCTCGTTTTCTAAAAACTTCTCACCTTCCTAAAAAGGAAAAATGTACCGTCGATAAGCAAAGTTCAGTACAAATTTAGCGGAAACTCTTACTGATCTCACCGCTGCGGTAACAACCATCGTCCCATCGCGTTTGACAGCTGGTTTATCTCCAGCATTCTCTTCGCAGTTTCCGTTTGCTTCTTCTTCATCTTCCTCGTCGTCGTCTTCGCCGCTTTCCTCTTGATCGCCCTCCTCATCAGTTTCTTTCATAGCCGCAGTCTCTGATCGCGTTTTACCGCGTTCTTCATCTCCAAGGAGATCGCTTCCCTCCTAAAAGTGTAAAACATATTCTCAAAAACAGGCCGTTTCGACTTGTGAGTTTTAAATTAGTGGAAAGGAAGCGAAACCAACCAACTATCGAACTTCATGATCTCACCTGTGCGGTCGCAGCCATAGTCGAAGTTCGTTTCAGTTTGCTAGCAGCGTCCTCTTCGTTTTCTTCAAGTTCTTTTTGCTGTGCTCTTGTTTTTGCATCTTCGTGAACCTTTCCATGCTCTTCTAGAAACTCTTCTCCCTCCTAAAGTAAGAAACAGAAATCATAATTCATCTTATTCCGGAAAACCATACGGTCAAGATTCTCAGAGGTGTTCGCGCGCTTTCGATCTTTCTCCTCACCTTAGCAGTCACAACCATGGTTGAGTCCTTCTTGAGTGCGGGTGCTTCTTCGGCCATCTAGTGGAAATGAACCGTCGAGAAGTTGTAGAAAGAAAGAATAAAGGCACAACTATAGCAACGGACAAAAGCGACAGAAGAAAGAGACAGAAATGAAAGATGCCGCACTAAAAAAAGACTTAGGTACAAAATAAACTCCAAAGCGCGGAAACGCAAAGAGCGCTTCGCATTGGCTACTTACTTGTCAACAGGCACAATGCCAACAGTTCTGATTGGTTGTTCCTCATTTGAAGTGCTTTCACGTGTTTAAAATTGGCTTTCATGGCGTTCTCCGATTTCCTGTCAAGAGCTCAAAACACACCAGACTGATTCAAGAAAATAAACGATCTTTCCCTCGACATTCGCAGACGAATGATAGATAAACCAACTTAAACCAAATATGGGGACATCAATAGATGTATTAAAAAGTACACAAATGATAACGGAGTACTTTGAATTTGAGACCTCTATGCTCAGCACCTGTGCTTGTTTTGTGTTAAACAAAGGCTAAAGGTTTCAGTTTTACAAATAGCAAAAACAAAGTTTCTGTTGTCTACCGATAGGCAGTAATGAATACAGCCATCTGGTAGACAGAGAACGCTAACGTCTGATTGGCGAAAAGAAAGTACAATAACACACGTGTGTAAAACAACTTTGGATGACGTCAAACTTGACCCTTTCAACAAACTCTAAACGGGGCTTAGGATTCATACGTAACAGCCCGATAATACAACACTAGAGAAAGAAAAAATGGTTAAGACTGAAATTAAAGGGCATTGATACAAAATTCTTGAAAAAAAATTAATAAATACAAGCAAAGAACCAGAAAGGAAAAAAACACCCACCCAGGCAAGGATCAGTTTATAGAGGTTCGCTCCAATCTCTTTCGCGAATTCGCCCGTTCCCTCGCCTTACCAGTTCTCCCCCAAATCTTCAAACTCGTTACCTAATCGCGGAACTTAATTCATTTTCTTTCGAAGTCATAATGCATTTTGATCACCATGCAATATCCGGGTAAAGAAGAACTGCACTTTGAACTTTTCCGGAAATCGAAATCAGCCTCAATTTAAAATCAAACATCTTGATGGTTTCGATAAGGCCCTGGGAACAAGTCTTGAATAATAACTGCAACCAACTCAAGGATAATTTACTTATTTAGAAAACCTCAGTGACGTTACCAAAATTTGTTTGTCATTCATCGTTCATGCCATATCGCAGAACTTTATTTGAATATTCCCTTAACAAGAATCAGTAATAAACGCCAAAAAACGATTGAATAAACTAGCTCTAGCTATTCACTTGTGTATCTATGATGTCTAGCATCATTAGTTAGGCTCTTACCGATAGTGCTAGTACTCTTTTTGGCATTATTTGGCTTCGCGAGCATTTTTTTTTTTTACATTTTATCCCAAAAAAACACTGCTACCATTATTTTGGATTTTCGACTGATTATTTGTATAATTTTGTGTTAAAAAGCACAATCGATATCTGCCTTTATTAATGTCGTCCAAAGCCGCATTAGTCAAAGGAGCCGAGGAGGCCTGGGGATAGGTTTGATAGGTCAGCGGTTGCCTTCTGGAAACCCAGTCCATCACACTCGTTCCAAGATGGCGTCATTCACGTTGTCATCGAGGAACAATGGAAGTCAGCCAGCCAAGGCAGAGATAGCTCGAGAACGTGCTCTGCCATCAATCGGTGGAAAAAATAAGACTATGAGAATATTTTATGTTTAAAAAAATCGGAAAAAAGTGAGCATTTTTATGTAACCCACGAGTACTTTTAAAAAAAATTAGCATTATTTTAGCACTTTTTTGGCAAAAAACAAGCACTGCTCTAAGCATTTAATGCTTTTTTACGAGCACTATCGGTAAGAGCCTATCATTAGTCGGTGTGAAATCGACCAAACCCCTATTCATTCCAATACAAATGATGCTAAGAAACTAACTAATGGAGAAAGGGTGGAGTGGGAAATAGAAATTATTCCCTGAAATGTGCGCACGAACGATTTTTATTTCATGAATAATGAATAATAAATCAAAAGGAGGGTCTTTGTTCTGAAAGAGCAGGGAGGAAGAGGCTCACCAGGAACTTTTAAAAAGTAGAAGTAGGGTGTCAGAGAAGTTAGGGGAGAGGGAAGGGTTAGTACTTATCGGATCCTGCAAGTTACCAACTGTCCTCATGGTGTGATACCCACAGGAACCCCGTGCAAATTAGCTGGCATTACAGGCAACGTACACCAGCCACATGAAGTTGCCAAGTAGGCTCGTGGGGAAGGGCAGACAGAAGTGCACAATGATAATTATATATTGCGTAGTTTGCAGTTTTGTGTGCGCTCCAGCAATAAGCGGCGAAGTTGCGAAAGGCTTGAGACGGAAAGTAGTTTAAACTTCTCGGGGAAGGCAGTTGCGCGAGTCAGACAAATCACCCAAAGAAAAATGGAGGTTAGAAATTAATAGCGCACCTCGCGGCGGCGCGAAGAGTCAAGTTCTTCCTCGGCACTCTATTTCGATTGAGGTCTCCGTGCCCGCAAAATTAGGATTTGACGCATAAAATTCTCTCAGTTGTGCGAGGTCAAATTTTTCTGTACTCCCTTTTTCGGTGCCCACTACCAGAGTTACGCGCGGCGCACTTACACTTTTTTTTTTCTTAGTTTTTTTTCACTCGCGCAACGTACTTAGCTGAAAAAGGAAGTGCGGTTCGCAGTCTAATATAAACTCTGCTTTTACCCTCTCTTAGCGCACACAAACTGTAGGGCTTACAGAAAACCACGGGGTGGAGCAGGTTTTTCCCAGTCGCGGTTTCGTTACTCACTTGAAGCACACAAAAACCAAGTAGCACTCACAAAAACACCTGCCATACAGGCTAAAAACAAACAAAAAGAAAAAAGAAATTATATAGAAATAATAATAACGTAAAAATACGAATGAAAGTCCGCATGTACTTCTGGGATTGCGCGGCTGCAGCGCGCCGTTTTAAAATGGCGGTAAACGTATCTAGTCTTCTATATACCGCGGAGTCTTGTACACTGGTGCAAATCGCGTTTATTCTCTCTTATAGTAGTTTCTTTTCGATCGTGATAGTTCAAGAGTTATTTAAAAAGGTGAACTTATATTGCTGAATCGCAGTCATGGCCAGGGACAGGCTGAGGGATCCGTAAAACAGGTAAGGCCGACGCACTGAGTAGCAGGATGTTATGTCCCTACAACTTTTTGAAGTTACAGGGACATGTTCCTCGAAAAAAAACCCCACTATTTTCTGTGACCAGGTCTAAAACTGGGATGGAGATGTGAAACTTGCATCAGATATTATTATTAAATGTATAGACATCTCAGAATGCTTCAAAACTATATGTTTAATGCAGAGTTGATGGTTGGTTTGATTGACACCAGACTACTATTGATTGGCTCGTGGTTACGCTGTATTCTTACACTTTCAACTTAAACCTATTACTTATCATTTCTTTATTTGAACTGATCAGCTCGTAGCTGAAATACAATATAACTACAAGATATGTGGATGGAACACTATACCATCAGACTTGATTTTAAGAGTAAATCAATTGAACCATTTTTCATTTTGTATATTAAGATGCAATCAGAACCGAAACATCTAAACTCCCCCTCAGTCAATTAACTGAATGAGTATTAGTTGCTTATTAAGGTTAAGGGTTAGTGTTAATTATGAATTTTTATTTAAGGGGAGTCTATGATGTGTCCAAGTTCCAAATTTTTGGTATGGAAGTATTCTTATTTAGAGTGTCAATTTCTCCTTAGGAATAAAAAATGATACAAAAGTTAAGTCTGACTGATTTCAAAGGCTCAGATTAAACAAACATACATGTAGTGTTATAGTGCAAACTTAAAAACCCTATGTATACAAGCAGACCGTAACTAACCATTTAAGTTAATTTTTCTCTTCAGAACACTAATCCAATCACATTCAGAAGATGTAGGTAAGAGCATTAAATGAAATACCTCTATAAATTTTTTAGCTATTTTGTCCCAAAATAACTTTTTAAATTTTGAGCTTATTAAGCTATTTAATAAACTCATATCCAAAGCTTTTATTTCTAAAATGGTTGTACTCAAGAAACTATTTTTGAAATAATTAGCTTTGATACTATTATTTCTGAAATGGTCAAACTCAAGTGATTATTCTTGAAATAAATAGCTTTGATGCTTTTATTTCTCAAATGTTCAAACTTAAGTGACTGTTTTCGAAATAAATAGCTTTGATGCAATTATTGATTTCAAATCAACAGTAGCTTTCATAGAAAAGATAATTTTCATTTGATGCCTGGCCTAGAGTCTACAAAATGTGACAAGGGTAGTGTCCTGGAAATAAGACCAACAGCCAATCTCTGGGTAAAAAAAAACAAAAAAGCAAGAAAACTGATGACTCCAGGTATGTAGTTTTTATATGAGCCTTACTTGTCATTTAAACATCACAGTAGCTATTATTATGGCTGAATTGTAGTTTCATTGTTTTTCTAGATATGTGTATACATGCTCTTAAATTGCTCTAAAACTAACCTAGTGCACCAAAGCTGGACACGTAAACCCCTAAAAACCCTTGCATGAGGGAAAAATGGGGACCGTGTACCCCCAACCAGTGCTAAGGTGCAACCTTTGGGGTTTTAAGGCATCTATAAATAGTTAACTTGAAATTAACTCAACAAAGTTCTATCTGCAGTGCAACTTTAAGGAAATGTCAAAACATTTTCTGTAGTAACTGTTGCATATGTACATTCATTTGATGAACAGTAAGCTTTCAGTTATCAGGTACTCTCACAGCTAGGTTTTCGTTTAATCATTTGTTGCCCAAAAAGGGTTCACAACCCTATGCCGTTTTCTATACCTTGAACTTTATAACAAGTTGGATCAATTCAATTTCTTTTCTTCAAAAGTTCAACTTCAATCATTAGTAGTAGGTCTGCCTAGTACATGCCTAGAACACAAAAGTACACATTTACATACTTGTATTGATACATTGAAGGGCAAAATTCAAAAGTAAAATTAATGACCAAATCCAAACATGAATTTGCACAATAAACAATGAATAATGCCAACAAACTGGAATAATAGAAAAGAGATAGATACTTTTAAAAAGAGAGTTGCACATAAGAGATAACTATGCATCTTTTGCTCTCATTTTTGTAGCTCACAAATTTTGATATGAAAGGCGTATGCTTAGAGGAGTAAATTTGTTTTTTGCCATCAGGTTGCTAGCTTGATGTCTTACTTGTTTTTAATGAGATGGTCATGCATTCATTGTGGCATACTCACATTCCCTATGCTTAAAACTGAGGGCTTAATTTTATTACTATTGAATTAATAGATTATTCCCCTTTATATTGTGTCACCATTAGCAGCCTTAATTATTTTTCCTACCTTTACAAAGTCATAACCAGGAGTGTGTTATTATCCATATAGGTTGGTTTCACCAGTTTGAAGCATTTAGATCACCACACAGTTCAGGTACATAATGAAGCTGGTAAGAACTAAACAAATGAAATGCGTTTATGTACAAATTTAAACACATCTCAGGCATAGATTGGATAATTGAGTCTTCATAAATAGTTTTAACCCTTTAACTCCCAGAGGTGATAAAAAGTAACTTCTCCCTATAATAACTAAAAATTATCAAACAAACAGGTCATGAGAATATTCAAACTTATCAGGTCAAAGTTGTGATCTCAATCTGACTCCAAATTCTCTTAACTTATCTACAAGTAGCAGCTAGAGAGGAGAATTAACAATCAGATTTTGGGAGTTAAAGGGTTAACTTATCATCAACTACATTATTGTGACGACCCCCCCCCCAAAAAAAAAAAATAGTTACAGTGAACTGTTTTAAACTTTTTTCTTTGTTGATTGTACTTTACTATGTGAAAGTGTTTTTATGTACTGATAAAAGTAGTTTATTTACCTTAAAATCTTATTTTCATCTGTTGAATTTTTAACTGGGGCAGTTATGGTGTTATGGTATAGTGCTCTTCAAAAGTTGTTGTTTTTGAGTATTACCAACCTTTAGCTTGCTTGTCCAGGGTGTACATGTAGGCTGTAGATTTGTTCTTCTTTTATGGTTGGCCCAGCCAGCAACACAAATTTGATGTAAACCGATGACTTATCCAGGAAATTCTGATTGACCATCCTGCAAACACCATAGCCTCTATAAAAGAACTTAAAAGCACAATGGGTCATTGTACAAAATGCCTTGTTGCAATTCTTGCTTAACTGTTGTACTTCTAGTCTTTAAAATGCCAATTTGATGGGTTTCAATGCTTTTGGCATACACTATAGAGATTTTTTTCCATTTAAGTGCTTTCACTCTCTGTTACCCTGTACAAGACAGTGTTTCATGGGTTTGAATCCCATTAAGAGTTGGACACTTTGCAGAAGCAAGATCCTTTTCTACTTTAAAAAGAACTGTCACTGTCTGTTGCTCAGTGCAAGACAGTGTTTCATGGGTTTGAATCCCATTAAGAGTTAGATAATTTTGCTTAAGCAAGTTTTTTCTGATGATCAAAGAACTTTCATGGTGTGTTGCTCAGTGCAATACAATGTTTCATGGGTTTGAATCCCATTAAGATTTAGGCACTTTTGCTAAAGCAAGTTCCTTTCCTACTGACCAAAAAAACTTTTAGTATCTGTTGCTCAGTGCAAGACAGTGTTGCATGGGTTTGAATCCCATTAAGAGTTAGATACTTCTGCTAAAGTGAATTCATTTTTTTTACTGATGAAAGAACTTTCTGTGAGTGGTGCTCATTGCAAGGCAGTGTTCCATGGGTTTGAATCCCATAGAGATTTAGACACTTTTGCTAAAGTTAGCTCTTTTTCTTCTTTAGAAGAATCATCACTGTTTGTTGCTCAGTGTAAAACAGTGTTTCATGAGTTTGTATCCCATTATGATTAGTTACTTTTGCTGAAGTGAGTTCCTATACTACTAATCAAAGAACTCTTAATGCCTGCTGCTCTGTGCAAGACAGTGTTCCATGAGTTTGAATCCCATTAAGATTTAAATACCTTTGCTAATTAAAGCACTGTGTGCTGCTCAGTGCAAGACAGTATTTTATGGGTTTGAACCCCATTAAGAGTTAGATACTTCTGACCAAGTGATTTCCTTTTCTACTGAAAATATCTATCACAGTCTGTTGCTACATAATTTTGCTTAAGAGGGTTCTTTTTTCTAATGATCAAAGAACTTTCATAGGGTGTCGCTCAATGCAATAAAATGCTTCATGGGTTTGAATCCAATCAGGATTTAGGCACTTTTGCTAAAGCAAGTTCCTTTCCTACTGATCAAAGAAACTTTTACTGTTAATCAGTGCAAGACAGACTGTTGCATGGGTTTGAATCCCATTAAGAGTTAGATACTTCTGACTAAGTGAGCTTTTTTTCTAATGATAAAATAACTTAAGCTGTCTGTTGGTAAGTGCAAGACAGTGTTGCATGGGTTTGAATCCCATTAAGAATTAGATACTTCTGCCTAGACGAGTTCCTTTTCTACTAAGAAGAGAACTAAAGCTGTCTGTTGCTAAGTGCAAGACAGTGTTGCATGGGTTTGAATCCCATTAAGAGTTAGATACTTAATTCTGCTTAGACGAGTACCTTTTCTACTGATCAAAGAACATAAGCTGTCTGTTTTCCAGTGCAAGACAGTGTTGTATGGATTTGAATCCCATTAAGAGTTAGATACTTCTGACTAGGTGAGCTTTTTTTTTTTACTAATAAAAGAACTTAGGCTGTCTGTTGCTAGGTGCAAGACAGTATTGCATGGGTTTGAATCCCATTAAGAGTTAGATACTTAATTCTGCTTAGACAAGTACTTTTTCTACTAATCAAAGAACAAGCTGTCTGTTTTCCAGTGCTAGACAGTGTTGTATGGGTTTGAATCCCATTAAGAGTTAGATACTTCTGACTAAGTGAGCTTTTTTTCTACTAATTATAGAACTTAGGCTGTCTGTTGCTAGGTGCAAGACAGTATTGCATGGGTTTGAATCCCATTAAGAGTAAGATACTTAATTCTGCTTAGACGAGTACCTTTTCTACTGATCAAAGAACATAAGCTGTCTGTTTTCCAGTGCAAGACAGTGTTGTATGGGTTTGAATCCCATTAAGAGTTAGATACTTCTAACTAAGTGAGCTTTTTTTCTACTAATCAAAGAACATAAGCTGTCTGTTTTCCAGTGCAAGACAGTGTTGTATGGGTTTGAATCCCATTAAGAGTTAGATACTTCTGACTAAGTGAGCTTTTTTTTTTAACTAATAAAAGAACTTAGGCTGTCTGTTGCTAGGTGCAAGACAGTATTGCATGGGTTTGAATCCCATTAAGAGTTAGATACTTAATTCTGCCTAGACAAGTACTTTTTCTACTAATTAAAGAACAAAAGCTGTCTGTTTTCCAGTGCTAGGCAGTGTTGTATGGGTTTGAATCCCATTAAGAGTTAGATACTTCTGACTAAGTGAGCTTTTTTCTACTAATAAAAGAACTTAGGCTGTCTGTTGCTAAGTGCAAGACAGTGTTGCATGGGTTTGAATCCCATTAAGAGTTAGATACTTAATTCTGCTTAGACGAGTACCTTTTCTACTGATCAAAGAACAAGCTGTCTGTTTTCCAGTGCAAGACAGTGTTGTCCCATTAAGAGTTAGATACTTCTGACTAGGTGAGCTTTTTTTTTTTTACTAATAAAAGAACTTAGGCTGTCTGTTGCTAGGTGCAAGACAGTGTTGCATGGGTTTGAATCCCATTAAGAGTTAGATACTTAATTCTGCCTAGACAAGTACTTTTTCTACTAATCAAAGAACAAGCTGTCTGTTTTCCAGTGCTAGACAGTGTTGTATGGGTTTGAATCCCATTAAGAGTTAGATACTTCTGACTAAGTGAGCTTTTTTTTCTACTAATTATAGAACTTAGGCTGTCTATTGCTAAGTGCAAGACAGTGTTGCATGGGTTTGAATCCCATTAAGAGTTAGATACTTAATTCTGCTTAGACGAGTACCTTTTCTACTGATCAAGGAACATAAGCTGTCTGTTTTCCAGTGCAAGACAGTGTTGTATGGGTTTGAATCCCATTAAGAGTTAGATATTTCTGACTAAGTGAGCTTTTTTTTTTACTAATAAAAGAACTTAGGCTGTCTGTTGCTAAGTGCAGGACAGTGTTGCATGGGTTTGAATCCCATTAAAGAGTTAGATACTTAATTCTGCTTAGACGAGTACCTTTTCTACTGATCAAGGAACATAAGCTGTCTGTTTTCCAGTGCAAGACAGTGTTGTATGGGTTTGAATCCCATTAAGAGTTAGATACTTCTGACTAAGTGAGCTTTTTTTCTACTAATCAAAGAACATAAGCTGTCTGTTTTCCAGTGCAAGACAGTGTTGTATGGGTTTGAATCCCATTAAGAGTTAGATACTTCTGATTAAGTGAGCTTTTTTTTTTACTAAAAAAAGAACTTGGGCTGTCTGTTGCTAGGTGCAAGACAGTATTGCATGGGTTTGAATCCCATCAAGAGTTAGATACTTTATTCTGCCTAGACAAGTACTTTTTCTACTTATTAAAGAACACAAGCTGTCTGTTTTCCAGTGCTAGACAGTGTTGTATGGGTTTGAATCCCATTAAGAGTTAGATACTTCTGACTAAGTGAGCTTTTTTTCTAATGATAAAATAACTTAAGCTGTCTGTTGGTAAGTGCAAGACAGTGTTGCATGGGTTTGAATCCCATTAAGAGTTAGATACTTCTGACTAGGTGAGCTTTTTTTTTTTTACTAATAAAAGAACTTAGGCTGTCTGTTTTCCAGTGCTAGACAGTGTTGTATGGGTTTGAATCCCATTAAGAATTAGATACTTCTGCCTAGAAGAGTTCCTTTTCTACTAAGAAGAGAACTAAAGCTGTCTGTTGCTAAGTGCAAGACAGTGTTGCATGGGTTTGAATCCCATTAAGAGTAAGATACTTAATTCTGCTTAGACAAGTACCTCTCTACTGATCAAGGAACATAAGCTGTCTGTTTTCCAGTGCAAGACAGTGTTGTATGGGTTTGAATCCCATTAAGAGTTAGATACTTCTGACTAAGTGAGCTTTTTTTTTTAACTAATAAGAGAACTTAGGCTGTCTGTTGCTAGGTGCAAGACAGTATTGCATGGGTTTGAATCCCATTAAGAGTTAGATACTTAATTCTGCCTAGACAAGTACTTTTTCTACTAATTAAAGAACATAAGCTGTCTGTTTTCCAGTGCTAGACAGTGTTGTATGGGTTTGAATCCCATTAAGAGTTAGATACTTCTGACTAATTGAGCTTTTTTCTACTAATAAAAGAACTTAGGCTGTCTGTTGCTAAGTGCAAGACAGTGTTGCATGGGTTTGAATCCCATTAAGAGTTAGATAATTAATTCTGCTTAGACGAGTACCTTTTCTACTGATCAAAGAACATAAGCTGTCTGTTTTCCAGTGCAAGACAGTGTTGTATGGGTTTGAATGCCATTAAGAGTTAGATACTTCTGACTAAGTGAGCTTTTTTTCTACTAATAAAAGAACTTAAGCTGTCTGTTGCCAAGTGCAAGACAGTGTTTTTCATGGGTTTGAATCCCATTAGAGTCAGATACTTCTGACTAAGTGAGCCCCTTTTCTATTGATAAAAGAACACAAGCTGTCTGTTTTCCAGTGCTAGACAGTGTTGTATGGGTTTGAATCCCATTAAGAGTTAGATACTTCTGACTAAGTGAGCTTTTTTTACTAATAAAAGAACTTAAGCTGTCTGTTGCCAAGTGCAAGACAGTGTTTTTCATGGGTTTGAATCCCATTAGAGTCAGATACTTGTGACTAAGTGAGCTTCTTTTCTACTGATAAAAGAACACAAGCTGTCTGTTTTCCAGTGCTAGACAGTGTTGTATGGGTTTGAATCCCATTAAGAGTTAGATACTTCTGACTCAGTGAGCTTTTGTCTAATGATAAAGAATTTAAACTGTGTGTTGTCAAGTGCAAGACAGTGTTGTATGGGTTTGAATCCCATTAAGAGTCAGATACTTGTGACTAAGTGAGCTCCTTTTCTACTGATAAAAGAACACAAGCTGTCTGTTTTCCAGTGCTAGACAGTGTTGTATGGGTTTGAATCCCATTAAGAGTTAGATACTTCTGACTCAGTGAGCTTTTGTCTAATGATAAAAGAACTTAAACTGTGTGTTGTCAAGTGCAAGACAGTGTTGTATGGGTTTGAATCCCATTAAGAGTCAGATACTTGTGACTAGGTGAGCTCTTTTTCTACTGATAAAAGAACATAAGCTGTCTGTTTTCCAGTGCAAGACAGTGTTGTATGGGTTTGAATCCCATTTAAGAGTTAGATAATTCTGCCTAAGAGAGTTCCTTTTCCACTGATCAAAGAACTTTCACTGTGTGCTGTTCAGTGCAAGACAGTGTTTTAAGAGTTAGATACCTCTGACTAAGTAAGTCCTTTTTCTACTGATAAAAGAACTCCCACTGTCTGTTTTCCACTGCAAGACAGTTTTTTGATGGATGTGAATTCCATTGAGATTTAAAAACAAGCCTTTAACCTTCCCAGTAGCTGCAGGAATGCCACAAAAGTGGCATAATTTGTGGATAAGTGTGCTCCTGAAAAATGTTTCCGTTAGATTTGAGTAACTTAAAAATAACAACTGAAAAGTAAACTGTATTAGTATGTTTATGTCCTGAAAAATAAACCAGTTGTTAGTAATTTTTTTTCTTGCTATGGGAAAATGACTCACACACAGGGTTTTTTTTGTTTTATTGTTTTCAGACAACTTTTACATGATGAACCTATGTCTAGATCTCCTGAAATTAAAATGTTGGTTGATTTGCAAATGTTTAGTGCAGGATGCAGAATATCAGCTAAAAGAATAAAAAGTCCTGAAAAAGAAAGCTGTTAGTAGTTTAGTTTTAAAAATTGCTCAGACACCGCTGTTTATAGTTTTTATTGTTTCCAAATTCTTTTACATTGTAGGACCTATGTTTATCTTATCCTGAAAAAAATAGATTGTTAGTAGATTTGTTTTGCATGGTTTGCATAATTAGCTGAAAGGTAAAATTTGTGCTGAAAATAGAATGGTGTTAGTAGTTTTTAGTGTATCTGTACAAAAATGGACACAGACACAGGCTTTTGTTTCTTTTATTATTTTAATAATGTTACATCATTTCTATATTAAGTTAGTGTCTGGTTGGGATGCGCATTCCTAAGCGAAAAAATTTTCACCTGAAGAAACCTCAAGTGTTCTTGTGTCAGTAAATGTCGACACCCCGAAGGAACACTCAGGGTGTCCCAGAGTGGATCACGAGCAGCCTGCTAACAATAATTACTGTCGCTACCAGGCTTCTGTAATGCAATTATAACTGAAATTGAATGCCAATCATATTTAATACCGAAAGCCGAAATGATGATGGCAGCGAGTTTCGAAAGTGCTGAAAAGCCGGAGGAATATAATTAAAGTGTCTACGTACCTGCTGACCTTACCTTCTCCGTGATAGCTGCCTTAGTGATCTTTGTGTTCAGTGGAGACTGAATATTATTTACAATAATTTGGTTGACAGCAAGTTTGCTGTTATGTCAAGAAAATTGGCCTAAAGTATGTGTTAAAAGCTGAAAGTTCAATATTTTTTTAACTTCAAAGCTATGTCCTCTCCACTGATCCATCCTCATGATTGATTTGTGATGCTTGGTGATGAGTTGATTTCTCTACAAATTTTGGCTGACATGATAATTGTTTTGTGTTGTAAACTTGAAGCAAAACAATAGCCTAAAAATTTGTCAGACAGCTTTCAAGCTATCACAATGTTCTTTACAATTGGCTTAATTTTTTTGTGACCTAAACTGTGGTGTGTGTATCCCCCTATATTCCACTAAATGAAGCCTCGACTGGCGGCCTCAACTGGAGCTAAACCATTAAACAGGATAGAAGTAGCAAATGGGCATACTTCCCCTACCGATTGGCTTAAAATCTCCAGTTACTTACAGCAAGTAAATGTCTGGTTGAACCTTTAGGCCAAAATGGTTTTGCCGTAATAAATTTTATGGCATAATTTGGACGAAAGAGTCTCACTGGATGCCAGTCGTTTGTATGGCTGTTATCCAGTGAAACTTTACATGAAAAATAGGTTTTTTAGAGCGCAACTACGCAGGAGATTTTGCACTGAAGAAGCTTGTGCTGTCCACAGCAGAGCCATTGTAGTTCCATGTTCGAGGTAAATGAAGATCTTTAGTCTCGAAATTGATGCGGATGTGAGGGCCGAAAACCTAAGCCGAAACCTATCCGAACCTAAACCGAGAATCTATGCCGAACTTAAGCCGAAAATACCTGAAAAGGAACCCAAAGGAGAAACCTAAAGGGAGGACCCATCCAACCCAAGGGGACCCAACTAACTAACCTAACTACATTAGATTAAGCCGAATGCGAAGTCCATGGACTTCAGGCCGAAATTTGATATAAGGTTCATCCAGAGCTTTAACTAATAAACCTTCCATTCCAACCCAAAATGAATGAGCTAACCAGTTTGTGTTTGTCTTCCATCAGTATCTTCTTTCCCAGTTGAACATCTGTGAGTAAATCCTAAGATGTGACGTAAATTGAAGAGAAGTGAAGAGAAACCTTAGGTCTCATCTTCCAACAATCCAATTTTTTAACATCTTAAAATGTCCCCATCAGAGTCAAACTGGTACACTTTTGCTTGAGTGGTGGGGTGGCTGGATCAGGTAGCATTCCACAGGGAGAGGGTAACACTGAAACGAAAACAAAACTGAATGAATGATTTATTGATTTTTGATAGAGTTAATGTGTAGGTATTATATGAATTAATTCAAGCATGAATGAAAGATGGCGGGAAGGAAGGAGAAATAAAGGAATTGATGAATGAATGAATTTTATTTGGTCTGAATGGATGGAAATATCAGTTAATGGATAATAAATGAAAAAAAACTTGTGAAAAAGCATCTTTGTTACAAAATTCTGTTCCTAAGCAAGTACCATCTGTTGAAAATAGTAAAAAGTAAAATTACAGCTATACATAGAGTACACACGAGACCAGAGCACAACCTCAACTAGAACAATAGATATCTTAACTGTGTAACGCAGGTCTTTTAGTGAGTTTTTTGATGGTAATTTTAACCTGCGCAAGTTGATTAACGAGGAATTGATTCACCGTGAATGCGTTCATCTCCCAAATATGTAAACCAAAAGAATGGAGAAAACCGGGTAAAGTTTCAGCACAGCCCCATACTATTGTGAAACAAATCTGTTTTCCCAATGGCAATGTATTGTTTTTGTCACTGTTTTCTCTATTCAAGAACTGAATGCACAATATAGGATAGGGCTGTGCGGAAATTTTATCGTAAACCGGTAGTCGAAAGGAACGACAGAAATGAATATTCTGAGTGAGCGGTCCGCCGATTTGTACGCCTTTACAGTTTGATGGTTAATTTCAAAAAAGATTATTTTCATTCTTTTCAATGAATTTTTTGTAGTTAAACTGTAGGAGTACTTTCAAACAGTTGTGATTTAATTTAGTGGCAGCAAAATTCGACCGAATTATCAGTTTTTAGTGACAACGAGGCACTCAAAAAAAATTAAGAAGCAATAGCATGGAAAACAAACTTATAAGTGGCCAGTGCACGTTTCAAATTGTTGCCCACCAAGTATGCTTTGTTGCTTAAAAACCTGAAGTTGAAGCCGAATACATAACTTTCACTTTAGCATGAATGGAAAAAGAACGCAAAAACGACTATTTTGTCGTTAATTTACCTAGTTTGACACAACGAATTTTTTTTACAATGAAATAATTCAATTTACCAAGTGAAATAAAACAGAAGACACTTCGCAAACCTAGAGCTCGTGTTTTTCGCGCCTATCGCCTTTCACGACTGGAGGTGTTCTGGAGAAGCTTTCCCTTTTGAGTGAATTATTTTGTAAATTATTCTCAAGTCTGAAGCATTCACCTTACATAGCTGACAATTCCACTGTGATATGTGAAACGTGTAACAAAGGATAATTATTTACCTCTTTCTATTTCCATTGCAGCGTGTTTGTCATCTTCCGCGGCTGCAACATTCACATTTGACGAGTGCAAGGAAGCCAAGAAGTTAGGAATTGTTTTGGGTAAGTTCTGTAACGAAAAAGGAAATTATAATCAGTCGTCACTAAATATGAGCTTACCTTTGTTTCACAGAATGTCTTGACCAAACTTTAACTAGCGAAAAACGTGGATTTTTTTTTTAGAGCGAACAGAGCTACGATTTTCTCCGTGGAACACGTGCATGTTTGAAATTAGAAATAAAACCGTATTTAAAAATATTAACTCACCAGTTTTCCTAATCCTTCTTTCCAGTTCGTAATTTTTCGTGGGGTTTTACCACCGTATTAGCCTTGAAGAATACAATATAGCTTCTTCTTTTGGAAGATTAAAACAGTCTTCCGTCTTCCACGTGTTGTTGTCGGAATGGAAAAGTTTGAAAAGCGCGCCTTGTCTTGTTTCAAGCCCACGTGTTCTAACACTCGTCGCTGATTGGCTTATTTTGTGTCAGCCATCTAACGTCATAGGTTGTCACTTTGGTAAAAAATTCTTTCAAATATTATTTATGTGGCAGCCCTTTTCAGACCCCTTTTACTTCCGGCCAAGGAAACAAGGAGCTCTTTTTTCAAAAACCGAGATCAATTGCTGGGTAAAGTTACCATTAATCTGCAACTCCCTTGGATTTTCATGTTGCCACAAGGACTAATGAAACCTGCGTTAAGATCCCACTACGTTCCTTTGTACAGTATTATATTTATCGAGTGATAGTGCATCGCATCGCCTTGCATTACGCTACATTGAGTTGTATCAAATTGTCCTTTTTTGCGTTTTTTCATCTTTTCATTAAGTATATGCTGATGTAATTTACCTATGGTATTGAGCGTCAAAAGAAACAAAAATTTACTACATTTTAAGAAACCTGCAAAACATCTAGTCAGAACGCTATCCGCTTTTACCACCAGTAACCTGATAGGAAATTCTACTCTTGTTGAGCTCAAGGGCACATAACATCGAAAAAGAAGACGACGAATTAAAGTGTCTCCCAAACCCCTTAGCAACGCCCATTTAGGTGTCATGTCATGCCAGAGGCCGCGATTGAAGTTCCAAAAAAATGGGAGAAACTGTTTTGCCCTCGCTGAGATTAATATGCGTGCTGATCCGTCACTCGGATTTGTCGACCCGTAGCACACCCAGAACACACCGGAACCTCTGTCAGTTGGGTCCTTTTGAGTCCCTAATCTTTCAACGTAGATGGGTCGGGACATCTTTATGATAGCATATCGGACAATTTCAGCCTTCAGTATATCCAGACTAACAACAACTTTTCATATTCAGACTCCAAGGATGTTCAAAATAATAGTGACGTCACTGTCCCTCAGCAGGGAACGAAAAACTGGATAGGGCACGAGGTTGACCACTACTACTGCTGCTGCAACTGCAACACGAGTCTTCAGGACTGAGTTTACCAACGATCGAGAAATGGAAATTTCTCTGATATCGCAAATATGTAAATTTTGCACTGCACTGACTAATTTATTGAGGCCACGCCCAGTTTACGTTATTTTAACTTCTAAAGTTCCTGAGGAACCTTTCAACGCGTACATCGAGGTATCCCCTTGTTCTCCTTGTCAGCAGCATAGGAAACATGTAGAGAACAGTATGGAGAATATGCATACTGATGTTAGGGTGTAAAGGGTTTAACTCTTAGTATTTGACTTCAACTCTCCCTTCCACCGTCCACACATTTCAAGATATTTTTTGCTATGTCTTCTCGTTAGCCCTTCGTCAGAATATCGCTCTGACGAAGGGCTTACGCTCGAACGTCAGCTTTTTACTCTTTGCGGTGGCCAATTTACGTGTTCAACTCAGTTGTTAACACTAAATTACCTGCTATACTCTCCCACCGACGCAGCACCACAGTTTCTCTAGAAACTTACTCCCTTTATTCATTTGTCGTTTAATAAAAGTAGTCGAGTTTGTGGGATTATAGTGTTTTTGTCGGTTAGATTATAGCGTAACAACTGCACTATCTAGCGGATAGCGTTATCCATCCTTAAACAACCGGGGTCAGTAAGATTGAAGGAAGCACATGAACAGAGGAGCTTTAGGCCCCCTTTTTCAACCAGCATATATTGAATTGAAGCCCAACATTTTTTTCTTTTTGTTAATTTTGAACATAATTTCCATTGAGCATAATTTGGTGCGTCTGAAAAGCGGCAAAGTGACACCTGACAGGCTTATGACATATTTCCTTTACAAAGGGCGCACAGTCAATTGTTATTGTTCTACTATGTAATAATTGTTATACATGTTACTCAACAGGTGCAACTTTGTTTATAAGTATTTTCAGGCCGATCGTTTGAGTATTGTAACCTTTCCGAGTTTCAGTTTTACAGAAAGAATAGGAGGCTTCTGCAATTAAGTAAACTTTATTAAATTAATATTTTCGCACGCTAAGAGATCATAAAATTCAAAGTTAAATACACATCTTATGACTTCTAAAATTTACGCGTCTTCTATCTTCATCTGGGAGGATTTCATAACCAAATAGACGTTTCTTGGGGGACCTGCAAGAAACCAATTGATAAAGTAAGGAGAACAGGCAGTGTTCTCAAAAACTTTCCTACTAGCCAGCCTAGAAAAAAAAGCATGCTTTGTCTACGGAAATTAGCCGGCGAGAACACCATCCGCTAGTATTTCTGCAGAACACTGAACAAATGGATGATATCGTAATGAATCAAAAACCGGAAACTGTAGAATTATGCCAGTCTCAAGTCTTCCTTTTTCATAGCAAAAAAAAACCCAGCGAAAGAAACTGGTTTGAAAACAGAGTGAAATGAAGCAAACCATACCTCGAACACGAGAAGTGTTACGTATAGACGGCATTGATGCTAAAAGTTTCTTCATTTTTGTCTTCTGAGTCGTTAATGAAGATGAGAATTTCAGATTTTCCTGGGAACTGTTGTGGTGTGAAGCGAAGACCGATACTGTGCGATTCTCCGCTACCAATCTGGCAGATTCAAACACACAACGTATGGCGAAATTGGTTACACGAAACAAAATTATTCAGCAAGAAAATTATAAAATAATCAGACGATAGCCCCCCCCCCCCTCCCACAAAGAAAAAAAGAAAAAAAAAATGAAATGTCTTATCACAATTGACAAAAATATAAATGACAAAATAAGTTATGCGAATTTGAAAACACGACAAACATATTTTTATTACTTTTTTTAGCCCCACCCCTTTCTTGAAAGTTCCTGGGCTAAAACCCGTAGTGCCTGCTCGCTTTTTCGTTTTTTTCCCTAGCTTCTTGTCAATTTTGTGAGACAAATTGCTTTTCTTTACCCAGGCAAATAGCAAAATAGCATTTGACAGAAGGTAAACAGTGATTTTCCTTACTTCAGGTTAGTTAGGAACCCTGTGCACCTGCACTCGTTGTAATTTTACCTGAATGATGCTCTCCTTAAACTGTAGCATGTCAGGCCTGTTAGTCTTCAGATGGAACGTCTTCTTGGTAGGATAAGGATTGGTGAATGATACGCGCTGATAGGAAAAAAACAAAACATCATTGAGTCAAGTACCTGGTTATGCTGTTCCCGCGTGCCAGCCCTCTCATCCCCCGGCTAAAATGCAGTTATACCCCCCCCCCCTTAAAAAACAGAGACACTTTTGTGTACGTATATCCGTTCTTCACAAAATAGTCGGAACGCGAAACTTTCTTAGCCCTTACTGTAACAAGCCTATTGAAGACTCTTTAGCCTCTTAATGACTTTGATTGGTTTTCAGTGTTATGTAACAGCACCCTTCCACGTTTTTATTCCAGCTTAGCTGGGTGAATAATCAGTGGTAAAACTTTAGAAAAACAAACGAATCATTTTGTTAAATATCGATTTTACAAGATTTTCCAGGGAAGACTACAAACATACCACTAAATTATACATATATGTTCACTCAGGCGAAGGGCTAACGCTCGAAACGTAACCTTTTGAAACTCTTTAACGGTGGCCGATTTACATTTACAACTCAGTTGATAAAACCAATTTGATTATCATGTAATAGCACCAAATTTTCTATAGGAACTCCCCTTTTATATTCATGCTGAGGATAATACTACATATAATAATCTCCGTGACCGACGATTTCCCGCAGAGAAACAGTCTACCGTCAAATAAACCGGGAAACATTTTGCATTCGTTTGGTTTGTCGGGAATTGCCAACGCGCCGTCCGTTTTAGCGACCGTATCATGTCTACGTAAACCTTCCGATCGGCTACGATGAAAAAAAAATCGACGCTTAACCGAGAAAACAATGTAAAAACCTACCTTGTTCGAACCCTTTCCACCGCCAACTTGTATCTGGAGTTCAAACGATTTAGAAATAACGGGCATTTGACAAGAGGCACACACAAGCCAAGTTCTCACAAGTTGATGAAATTCCACATCTGATACGTGTAGTAAAGGAAAACAATTTTACACTCAAAACATATGCCTGTTATCTGAAGCTTGTTCGGCTTTGGAAAGCTGATCTCCTTTCATTTTGCTAACAAACCATAACTTCTGTCCCTATTTCAGTGAGACTCGTGAAAACAACCTGTAACTTCAAGCCCATGTTGACTGCCATTTGCGCACGAAAAATTCTCGCTCTTCAGCATTTACCACATAAAATTCGATTTGCAGTCTTCTTCACATAGTCACACGTACCTTACTACTTGATTGTCATATATTTATGGTGAGGAAGATAAAATCTGAGTGATCTATGACGCTATTAAAGCTTTCATTTTACCCCAAATAAGTTAGCTTTCAGCTAATAAGTTGTTGTTTTTGTAGCAAAGGATACCAACCACGTTAACGTACATATAGCGCATGGTCCCAGATGTGTGGGGTCGTAGTGTTAGATGGACTTCGTGAACAGCATTCGCCATTAACATGATTGGGTCGGTGGGCTTGACCTGTAGTGAAGCAAGTCTGTCAGTATGAGCAAATGTATACACACTAGGACGGCGAGCCTGAGAAACGCGAGGCTTGGCGCTTGCACGTTTTTATTAAAGAAGATGTACTCTGTATTTCATCACAAAGAAAAAGTCATCAGCTAGAAGTGTTAGGATGCGTCTAGAGAGGTACAGAAAGGTTCAAATTATTCATAGGGATGATTTCCACTATTACCTTCCACAAGTATTTAAGCTTTCACTACTTAAAAATACCGATGCAATATCCAGAAAACAGGTCACAGGAATAGACAAAACTGTCAGCAATAAAAGGTTTCTACATGATGTAAAGTTAGATTCACTTGACTCATTTACAAGGGAGCGTATAGCAGGCAGAGGGGTGAATAAGGAATCAGATCTTGGAACTTACCTGTAATTCTTCGGGGTGAGATGAAAAACACTGAACAAGACGACTGGACTGAGTTCCACGTAAAATCACAGACAGGCGACTGCTCTGACCTTGGACAGCAGACAAGTCGATTCTACGACAGTTTGCACGAAAAAGACCAGTTACAGAGACGAGTAAACGTCTTGCAGCGATTCAGGTGAACCACATTAAAACATGAATTTCCAGTACCTTTTTTCTTTTTTTTCCTCAAAGTTAAGGTAATTTTACATTTGACTAAGTTTAGATTTTTCTTTTCTTTCTTTGTGGTGGGCCTTGAATGTAAACTTTTCGGAGTACAAGTAAAGTATTTCCTACCTTTGTAATGAATGAACATAGAACTGCCATGTTTGACAAGGTTCGGCGAGGAAAGGATCTCTGAAATCAAAATACACGGACTGAAGATTAAAAGAGCATCAAAGCGCAATGGAGTGTCGAAAGATGTGTATTGTTTTGGCCTTTCTACCCCGAAGTACGCTTTGAGATTCGCTAAAAACACTCGCGCCACCTTTGTAACCAATCAGAGACAACAGTTAAACCAACAGTGACTTGCCCATTCTTTTTTTCCAAACTCAAAGCCATTGACGTGAATTTACTCTGATTCATCATTGGTTCATTACGACACAGATTTATCTCTGTTCTCATCTCGGTTTTGGTTTACGAACTTCAATCGACAAGCGCTTTGCATGCGTTACCTCTGATAAGCGAAATTGAGTACAATCGTCCAATATCCATAAGAACTTACATGTACAAGAGAACGAAAAACCTCTTTAGAGAAGGAGAGGGTCCACATGCGATCTTGAGGAAAACATCCTGAGGTTCACCTGACGGCTTGAGAGTTAATCATAAAATCCACACATTATTTCCATATCAGAATGATGTTATAAAACGCTCAGATGAAACGGGTGAAGATTTATGCTGAGGTACCGTTATGAACTACCTCAGTAAGCCTTCAGTAGAGGTCATCTTTGGCAAATTCTCGGCAGCAAACAAACTTTCCTGGGTTTGTAGTCTCGCATGCAGTATGTCTCACTACTTAGTCACTGTGAGCTGAGCCGTAACTTGTATAGCTAATTTTACGCGGCAGCCATTATAATTTTTTCGAGTGAAGAGTCTATTTTATCAGCGGTTCTAAGAAAAAGCTAAAACTCAGTGTTATTTCACTCGTGATAAGTAAGATCTTACCATCTTTCTAGCTTCACAAACAGCATTCACATCACTGCAGCGTACATGTACTTGAGGTTGCGTGTTGTCGTCCATTACTGGCGCGCCTAGGAAAAACAAATCAACACTATTCAATTAAGGTGAAAGATAAAATTCTTAAACGCTACTTGTGCATCCAACAGCATCACCAAATTTTTTTAACCTTAAAGTAATGTTTACTCTTCAGTTGCGTAGAAGCAATTTCGTCTAGCTGGGTAGGCTAAAAAACCTACAGATTTTAAGTGAGACGAATAGGGTGAGGTGGGGAAAGTTTCGTCGTGTGTTTTTTTACCTGGTAATGATCGCCAGGGAGGTAGTCTGATGGTCTTTTTCAAGAACGACTGCTCTGCGTGGTAGAACCTGAACGTTCTGTCTATCACATGGGGTCGAGGTTCAACTTGAAGATTAAGAATAGCTATTGGACGCTCATCCGTGTTTCTGAATGCCACCTTAAGGAGAGACGCAAAGCTGAATTACAATTTATTGCTAATGCTGAGGACTAAAGTGAAAGCTAAAAGTAAGTTTACTCCCTTAAAGTATCGGTCGCATGTTTTCCCCACTTAAAGCAAAATTGATTTTAGAGCGGAAGTCCTCACCATCATGTATTTTCCTTTGTAGGCACATGATACATTTTCCAACGTTATCTACACGTATTTTCGCCCTTGTCATATGGGATATTTTTCACCCTTGTCACCGCAAGCACTCGCTCTAACGATGGGCTATCGTTTTGAAACATCAGCTTTAGAATCTCTTCACGGAAGCCAATTCACATTATCAACTCAGATGATAACACCAAATTATACCTTCATAACAGGCTCCGTAAGCAATACCGCTTTATATACGACACGGCAAAAGTCACTTTGACATAATAATCTATTAGTGAAGACCAATGCCAAAGAACTAAGGAAAACCGACAGATATAAAGGAAGCTGGAAAGGATTAACCTTGATAGCTATTGAATAAATATGGGTTTTTGTTACCTTAATCTGACGTGGTTTTAGACTATTTTCCTCCGATATGCTGGTCTTTAGATAGGTTTGAGCCTGCTGTTTTAGCGGGTGTGATGGGCCCTACGAAGAAAGAAAATCTCATTTGTATTCTGAGGCATAAAATTTCTTAAGTCATCTTTACTCCAACAGGTGATTGGCTTCATCTGGCCCCGCGGGCGGGCCGCAGAAAACATTTCAGGGGAAAAAGATACGTAAGACATGTACATACCTGTTCAGGAACACTTTGATCTGCTCTAAAGGTCTGGAACTTGAACGGGATATGTACAGTTTCCCTGGGTCTGAGGAACACTTGTGGGTAAGGGCTGGTAGAGGCGGTGTCAAACATGTTCTCCTCCAAAGCTGTGGAACAAACGTGAATCAAAATATTCAAACTTTTAACTAAGTTGCCACGAGCACAGGGCACAGAAAAATCTGAGTCTACAAAGGAAATCAAACCATTAACAGTTAGATACTTTAATACATGATCAATTGGGTGGAAAGGCGAGAAAGTCTGGTACAGGGTTAATCTGTGATCCATACGCTGCATACTTTTGGGATAAGCAATACCTCAAGAGAACGTGTTTGAAATCTCTCTTTAAACAAAAACCGAGCTCAAGAACAAGAATTCCTCTTTCCTCATCTTTAAACATAAAACTTAAAGTGTGAAGAACGAGCCAAAGTAAATCCCCAAACAGATTTACAGGGCTCAATGATAAAAACGTCCCTCACCTGAACGCGTCTCTGTTTTTCTCTTAAAGTGTCTCCACTCTCTTGTGTCTGTTACCACACTACAAGAATAATAAACGAAATATTACGAAATATTTCTTTAAACGAGAAATGGAAGGAGATCAAGTTTAATTTCGCATCGAGCAAAGGACTTTAGGCTTTTACTATTATTTAGAAGCGGCTGGCCAGCACGGACTAAAACTAAATCCTCTCAGCAAAGTTTTGAGTACAATCCAGGAACTTTGTTCTCAAAATAACTGAAGGCCCCATCCTTTCTTGAAGTTCTGATATTATATTTAATCAAATTTATTTTTCAGACGATGAGAAAAACTGGGCACGGACAAAGCAACCTGCTACGTACGTAGCTGTACTACTGATGTAAGGGGAAGGCGGAATTACGCTGCCCCAAAAACAGCAACTGAACCCGGTTGGGTCTGTCCGCTTCGACTTATGGTGAGCAAAGCGACTTGACTTACCAGTACTATATGAAGATTTGCCTTTAGTGTATCGAGCTTGTGAACAATCAACATGTAAGTAACAGATCATTAAAATATGCTACTTGCAAAGCGATACACATGTGTAAATCCACTGGCTCAGAGAATAGCTGTTAAAGACAAGCCTTTTGTTAACATACTTGAGCTCGTTGTCATCGCAGTAAATGGTAACAGTCTGGTCGGTGGAGTAAGGATTTCTCAGCACAAACTCGAAAAACTCTACTCTACCGAATGACGGGTAGATTGTGTGGCTGGTCGTGATGTTCCCTGCTAACGAAGAGAGAATCCTCTCATGTCTGAGCTTCTCTCTGTTAAAAAAAAATACAAATTTTCAAACTAAGACCATTGTAAGAATAGGATGGGTGACGCCCCCCAGCCCCGCCACTGTTTGATTGAGAGTTTTTTATTTTTGAAGAAATATCGAAGGCAGATAAATAATTCTTATATTCCCTACGTTGCTTCGGGGAGGGGGGTGCGATTACGCAGTAACAATGTTTGGGAAGAGAGATAGTAGATAATTTCCTGGTTGTAAACTAGAAAAATCGGTGCAAAAGGGTCTATGTCAAGTCCTCCAGCCTATGAACCATCCCTTCCCCCCCCCAACTTTCCTTTCAAGCTACCTCAAAGTAAACAACCGGCAGGAAACATTTTAAAGAACTGCATTGTGATATCTGTTGGGATAAAATGACTTTAAAAACAGGTAAAGTTCTTGACTCAAATACTAACCTTTACCGAGTACAACTGACCTGTAAAGCTGAATGGTTTTAAGATCTCGAGTTCTTTGTAATTTCTCCTCTTTTTGAATCTGACAACAAGTAAAATATTGCACGAATATAATTGTAAACGAACATTTTGAAAGTAAACGCTAAATGCGGAGAGGCTTTAAGACAGTGGGACAAGACTAAAGGAAAACGTTATTCGTCTTGAAAAGTGCGTAAGACAAAAAAAATCTGAATTCCACAAACGCATGAGGCAAAAATCGACTTACTATCAAATTGCCCGTAGAGGTATCAGCTCCTTGGATCTGCCGAACTGCCTGCATTCTTTCAAGTTTTCTGTGTCAAAAATTAAAGCAAACGGTTCTAAAATTTCCAGGGGATTACGAAGTTTGTCGGAAAGATCACTACCCTAGTAAAATAACCGAGTTCAGTCGCAGGAACATGGAGTGACCGAGTCGCAACTGCTATCAGTTTTTCTTCTTCACTCCAAATGTCTCCATGAAAATTCTCTCTACTGTCTAACATACATTTGTTATCAATTTTGTTCTAACAATTTGGTGTTGGATCAAATGATAATCCTCTCGTTAATATGTTTTGCTATTCTCATCACTTGAATGTTGTGCCGCGTAGCACTGGGAACACAAATGGTGAAACAGAGAATTAACTCTGAAGTGTAAATTAAAGTGCTACTTAAACCCATGAATAACCCATAGGGCGTTAGCCCTAATTAAGGGAAACAGGGAACCACACGAGGCAAAGAAAAAATCTTTTGACCTCGGTGGGAATCGAACCCGGTAGATCTAATCCGGAGGTCGTGGGTTCGATTCCCACCGAGGTCAAAAGATTTTTTCTTTGCCTCGTGTGGTTCCCTGTTTCCCTTTATTAGGGCTAACGCCCTGTGGGTTATTCATGGGTTTAAGTAGCACTTTAATTTACACTTCAGAGTTAATTCTCTGTTTCACCATTTATTCTCATCACTTGTCTGCTTGATATTGTATAAATATTATAAGGAGAAATCTTGTCTTGGTCACTACTGGGAGTGAAACGGTTAAGAGGGTGGCGGTATTTCTTTTGGAACGAGCAAAAACCAACTTAGCAAAACCAAACCAAACCAATTTCAACATCCAATACGAAATTGATCTAGTTTATGGAAAGGAGGGAGATAATCAGACTACATTAAGTCTTACATCCACTTTATAAACCACCCAGTCAAATTATATCAGACGCACGAAAATACTTCACCAAAATACTAAAACTCAGCTAACCTTTTCCTAATGGCATCAGTTTCTCTGACTGGCTGATCATCTTTAGCTATCTTTTCCTGCCTGCTGAACAACACAGCTGAAAGTTCTGCGTCACATTCTGCCATTTGCTTGGCCTTTATTTTAGTACTTTTGTTTCCTGTAAATGGTATCGAGAAAGAGTCATTCCAAAGCAATAGAGCAGCAAGGCAAATCGAGCGAAAGCATAAGGAAGCGCCCCTGCAATCCTCCCTTAAGCCCCTTAGAAACACGCGTATAAAACCGCTGCATTTTCCGGATTTTAAACGCCTCCAAATTGCAATGGCTAATAAAAATTACCCCCTTGCTACACCATAACACGCTGACGCGATTAACCCTGGCTGGAGAGATCTGTATGAAATTAATTGGGTGATATCTTAAGACCTCAGGCATCTGAATCTCAAAGTGTACATGGCGAAAATTCCATGGAGAAACTCTTGCTAAGTCATTTAAATTGAGTGGTTTTTGATAGAATCTGCAAAGGTAAGCTTTTGTTTCATATACTTTTCACATTTACCAACAACACGCTCTGATAAGTGTTTGACAAGAGAACGCCCATCTGTGCTCTGGGAATAGCCGGACTCACTACTCACCAGTCAGTGTGTTAACTGCTCCTGTTTCTCTTACAGTTTCTGATATTACAACAGTGGAGAGCTTCTTGGGGACGGTTCCTGACAAAATATAAGACGACTGTAAAACTCTTTTTGCAAAGTGCTGTCATGAATGATGCCGAAGCGACCACGAAAGAAAATTATAAAGAACTTGAGGACAACTTCTCTTAAACGTCCATGAATTTCCGAAAAAAACTTGATTGGTTACATGTTGCCCATTGCCTAAAATAGCGACTGTCAAATTGTTCTTTTGTAAAAGTATCCAATCAAATCAATGACGAATATGTAACTGAAGGGAAGACGTACAATATAGTTCCGGTAAATCGTTATGCCGAGCTTAAGCACCGTCTACGGAATGGAGATATGTCAATGCGTATTTGTAATTTCACATATTATCAGCTCCCGGTATGTCACACTATTTTTTTTGGAGGGGGGGGGGGGGGCTGCTCTCTGTGGGGCCGAGATAATGAGAAATCTTTGGAAATTTTTCATCGCTTACCCAACTTTCCTTTCGGTCCTTCGCTGGTATGGCCAATGTTTGCAACTCGGAGATGCAGCTTGGCTTCTACCGCAGACTTAATGCCAGTTCGGGTCTGAGGAAGACAAGTGAACCATTTTCAGAGAGTTATTACTGTTGGGAACCTATAAGGGTTCATCAGCTTAAACGCGAACGAAAAGGAGTGAACTTGACGAGAATGGGTTGGGGCGAGGTAGTGCTGAAACTCGTTCCAATCTCTTCTCTTCTTTAGCCCTCGTTCCTTACCAAGAGAAGATCAGACAGTATCGAGCAATCTACTTTTAAAGTAACCAAATGAAGCGGTTGGAAATGTGACTGGATGTTACCAGTGGAATTTAGAACAATTATCCTTACCATGTCGCCACTTTGCATGGCTGCCTCTTCCGAAAATTCGGTGGAAACTACATCCAATTCATGCGCCACGATTACAGCTTCACGACCTTGACGTAATAAATGCTAAAATAAAACGTAAGAAAATGTTTTTAACTACAGCACTTCGTGCAAACGCTAGTCCACTAGATTACACTGGTGATTTTCCGTGCTTGGCCATTTCAGATTCACAGACTGGTCCGACTGCTCGCTCCATTGGTAGTATCGGAACATTTGGGACGAAACGGTTTAAAATTAAAACCATGTGGCCAACAGTACTTCCGTACATCCCCTTCCCCTTTTCAGCGTTAATAAGAGCCCTGGAAGAATTCAAAACAACGTTGCTTAGGGGGAGGGGGTTGGAGCTTGGAACACTTATCAGCATGAAAGCGTCCCAGCAACTTTTGACCAAAATTGTCGTTAGAATGAGATTGTGTCCATCAATCATACCTTGAGTTTCAAACTAGTCGAGCCTATAAGGAGAAGTGAGTCACCATCCCACACATCAATGTGCAATGATTGGCTCAACAGGTAATGACTGAACACACGGCCTTCTCCTGGCTGCATATATGAAGGGTCCAAGAAATAACGCAGCTGAAAGCAGAATTTGAATTAGCACGCTTCCCTTCTAATCGTTTTAAAACTCAAACCAAAGTAATCGAACGAGCAATCACTGCAAAGGTGCCTCTCTTCGTCTAAGAGTATAAGGAGATGAAAAAAAAACAAGGCGGGAAACTGGACGAATTGCAACTGAAGGGGGGTGGTATCCTAGGAAGGACTAACATCCCGTCTAGAGAGGGGTGGGGGAGAGAGATAATTATAGTTGTTGAAGAAACCGATACAAGCTGCGATATCCTTGAGGGTCAGTCTCGTCCATGTACATGTATATGGATACACATAATGTGCATTATAATATAATCGAGACGCGGATGTGGCGGCTTGCGTGTGAGAAAAAAAATTGCTTTAACTACTTGCGTGAAGTCAAGCCTTCCTTAGTTGCTGCTATTTCATTTCGTGCACCTAAAGCCTGTTAACAGCACATTAGTCATCTCTCACCATCAGGCCCGGAGATTCGTCAGAGGGCAAGCCGTCTTTGTTGAATTTTTGAAGCACACAAGGAATCCCATGAAATTGACCATCAGTGTCTTTGAGGTAGACTCTAAAAACGAATTCAATTGAAAATACGTATTCTAGCACAAATCAAAAACGACAAATTGGTACAAAGTGTAATAAAAAAAATTCATTTTCAACCGAATGACAGTTTAATTACAGACCTTTCAGTGGTAACTTGAGGAAATCGGTAAAATTGAAAGGAGAAGAAAGCGCTTCTGTTATAGCATCTGTTAGGATAAAAACAGATTATTTGTTTAAGTCTATGTTGAATTTCTTCACACTCCTTTCAGGCGCACGATTTCATGTCTTGTCAGTGGAGTACATCGTCTTAAAACGGAACATCGTGACCCAAATCATCAACTGAGGATTGCCTGACTTCCAATCAGTAAAATAAATATACAGTAATTTCTAAAGCAGAGAGAGAAACAACCTTTGAAAAGGTAAATTCCGTATAACGAGTTTCTTCGGCTGTGCGATTAGACTACAAACGCAATTATAAAGACGAGTCTGACATTTTACAACATTTTACCCGGGTAATCAACTCGCTGGACTCGACTTCACATACTTACAGGCTTTTCCTGGCTTGCGTCCAAAATAGGTCACTCGGGACAATTTTGTTTTGTTTTGGTTTCATTTTTGTTATCTGAATGGAGTAAGTGCGTGAAATAAGGTCTGCTCGTAGTCTCTTCCATACCTGGACAGAGCAAGAAACTGAATGACAATCTCGTTGCTCGGAAGTTGATCCACTGTTTCAGTATCTAAATGCATTGGTAATTCTTCTCTATGATCAATCACTTGAGGAGTGTTACCACGGCGGTCAGTGATGGACGGAAATCCAGCGCTAGAGAGCCGTGTATAAGCGGCACGGGTCATTGTTGATGGTGCACTGTACGATTAGAAAGAACAAAAAAACTTTGTATGAATGTTACAGTATCATGTCTTGTTAATATTGCGTATGGATGCATACAGACGTTAAGGCTTATTCCTCTTGATTTGTTATCCAGCTGGTTCTGATTGGCTTCATAAATGGACGATTTTTCACCACTCTAGACCACCGGATTCGATATCTCTAAAGTGCACTTTTCATATGAATATTTTGCTCAAACAATAAATCCTTTACTGCTGACTTAAAGTCTTCTCTCAAGATGGATGGATGTTAGTCTATTTTTTTTTTCAGAAAACTGCAAATGAAATGGGTCAGCGTCCTACCGTACTGACCTTACACTTGGTCATTGTTTCGTTTATCAAATAGGCGTTGCCTCTAGTTGATAGATTTACTTAAAGACAAGAATCGTGATTGACAATAATTCTAAAGATTGATTTAAAAGCGTTAGATTATTATGTTTCAAGTCCGTTTTTCACCGGAATCGAAGTTATTTTGTTATCATTTTTTCTGTCTTTAAATCCGCTCACCTGGAGAATCTGCTAACCTGTAAAGTGAGACTGTTGTAACGACCCGTCACAGAAGTAAGTTTACATTGAAGTTTTTTAATTTAGATACGAGATTAAGACTTGATTTACGTTTGTTCTGATTGCGAATTACAAATTTATTTCTTTTAGATCGAATAATTATTAAAACTTGGCTTGATATTATACGGTTTGTGGTGGTCATTTGATCTAACCAGTTCTGAGTAAGGAAACAGTCATAAACCCATACTAATCATTGTACACTCTCTTTAGTAATCAAGCATAAAGTAAATTTCTGTACTTCAAGATTGATGCACAGTTACGATCAACTTACCTGGCAGGACTTGTCCCTGGTTCAGTGAGGATAAGTGGAGAGTGTACAGTGCTCTGTGGTAACTCAGACAGGTGGATCACTGGGTCAGGTACACTGGGACGTATACCAGACGAGATGAACTGATAGCGAATAAAACATAAGGGCGTTACTCATAAGGGAAATACGCAAAGGCGTTACACAAGAAAGAGGACTATTTTTGTAAAACGGTGATTACGACTTCCTTGGCGTTTAGGATACTGTATCAAGGTGAGATAACTCAAATTTGTCCTGTGAACTGCGATTTTCCCTGCAGTGGGATCCTACTTGGTTGAGGCTTGCCTTTATCATCGGAATAATTAGAACCACCACATAAACAAGTGATTTGAAAAAGAAAACAGCCCAAACTTGAAAAAAGCACTTGAAATGGGGCCTTCTAAACATTTTCAAAACACCAATCAAGAGTAACTCTTGGAGAAATATTTTTGCAAGAGATATTTTTAATCGAACTGTTCAAGCTTGGGCAGAGAGTGTGTTTCGTGACGAGACCAAAAAACGGCTGAGAGGAAGCTTACCGTCTACGAGCAAATAACTTTAACCAGATTTAGTTTTTTTTAATAATAATGAGATGACTGCCGGTAGATACCAACTTTTCGCTACTTCTCTCAAATCTAGTAGTCGTAAATCTTTAAAAAAAATTGTATGACTGAATATTTTCTGTCCCTAATGGTGTCGTGGATTGGCGAAAGCTCAGATAAACTTGTTTCTAACTCGTTTTTAATTTTTACATTAGTTTAACGCCTCACTGGAAACTTTTTATAGGTACAATTAAGTGTCGAGTTGATTTTGTTCTAGCAACTTTATCCCTTAGTTTGAACACGCGGCTGTGATGCTATCGGGAAATAACTGGAGCAAACTCGCCGAGTGTGAGGCTCCAAGCGTCTCCAATCTTAAAAGCTTCTTCTTCAATGTGCCGTTGCTTTGCAGCTAAATCTCCTACAAATTATCCCTCCTTCTCTCTCTTTCTCTTTACAACTACCAAAAACCTCGTGCTTGCATTGTTCTTGCTTGTGTTTTTTTTCACCTTAGACTGAACTTGACGCCACACCTATCCCTATGCGAGATAGCGGCACCTACGACCGTGTGACAAAAAATCTGAAGAACCAATAGCTTCAAATCAGAGAGAACCTCCGTAAGAGGGAAATACTCACAGATGTGAGCCTCAAGCCGATAAAAGGGCCGAAAGTTTCGAGAAAATAAACAATCGAAACAGATGAAAAAAAATAAAACAATAACTAGAAACACTAGAAACATTAACAAATCGGGAACGGATTCCCAAGAACCTTAAAATAGCAATCGTAATTTTACCTACACAACAATACCTGAAAGAGTGGATCTCGAGGTGGCACGACAGGGTATTCTTCTCTTCCCCTAAATAAAGGTAAAGTAACGTTAAATCATATTCTCCCACTATTTAGGTAGAGTATTATTTTACTATAGATGAAATTTGGTTAGCATTACACTTACACTAGAGTAGTTACAATGTAGAACGTCTTCTTTCTTAATTACGCGAATCTTGATGCTTGATTCAGCAGCCTTGACCATGAAGATATTATTCGAGAAGCGCGAAAAATGCTAAACTTCTGTAGGTGGTTAAATTTTGCAAAGTGGCCTATTGTACCCTCAGGAAATGCACGCATAACCAGAACAGACACAGAAAACTCAAAATATCACGTTGATTCAGTTCATCTATTCATTTTGGCGCACTTTTCCTTCAGCAAGATTAAATAATTGGGCGGGTTTTGTATTTCGTTTTCTGTAAAAGCAAAAAAAAAAATCATTTCCGAATACTTTGCCATAGGAATACTTAAAACTGACTATTCAGGAATCGAACGAGGAACAACCGCATTTTTGGGTTACACTGAGACCACAATACAAGCAAAAATGTATTTCTTTTAACTGTTTAGAAACTGAACACTTGCAGACGGCAGGCGTCACGTTGCGTGATTAGGAGCCCTCGTTACTTGACGGTAACTCACTACAGTCGAACCTCGATTATCCGGACTTTTTTCTCTGGTCCAAATTTTTTCATGAAAATTAATTAGTTGCGATCTTGAAAACTCAAAGTCTCAAAAAGCCCAATAATCCTTTCAAAAGATGGTTGAAACAGCATATTATCCTGTGCGCTTTTCAAAATTCGAAAGTGCGAGGAGACAGAAATATTCTGATGCATTCAGCTGATATCTGATAGGCTCAATTGTTTTGTTGCCAAGTGAATTTCATGCTTGATTAGTTCCTTCCGCGTTTGTTATGTAAACAGGTAATTTAGTGTTAATAACTGGGTTGAAAACGTAAATTAGCCACCGTAAAGAGTAAAAAAGCTGACGTTTCGAGCGTTAGCCCTTCGTCAGAGCGATTGTGACCGATTCCGAGAACACCTTCGCGACGTGGAAAGAAATGACAAGGACGCATCCAAACCAGTCGCTAAACACTTTAATCTTCCTAATCATTCTAAACAGCATATGGCAGTTTGCGGCCTTTCCTTACATCTAGGCAGTTCGGAAAGCCCTACAACACTAGAACAAAAATTTATCTTCCAAATTGGCACCCTTAATCCCCACGGAATCAATGAGCGCTTTTCATTCAACTAATTTATTCCTGTTTTCCCGTCACCATATTCCCACCAATGGCGTAGCTCCACTTTCTGCATATAAACCCACACACAACCCACAATTCCTCCAATCGCTCTGACGAAGGGCTAACGCTCGAAACGTCAGCTTTTTTACTCTTTACGGTGGCTAATTTACGTTTTCAACCCAGTTGTTAACACTAAATTAACCACTATACTCTCCCACCGACGCAGCACCACAGTTTCTTTAGAAACTTACCCCTTTATTCATTTGTTATGTAAACACACATGCGATCGATCGTAAACTTAAATCAAAAACACGTCTACGAAGCGAAAGCGAGCTGTTCTATCGATGAAAGATAACCAGATAGTTATTTCACGTTTGGATAAAGGAGAGAAAGGAACAAATTTAGCTCAAGAATTTGGCATCAGCAAGCAGCAGATCTCAGACATACGGAAGAACAAAGACAAGATCCTAAAATTTACTGACAGCATCGAGACAAGCGAAGGATTAAAACGAATCATTAATATTCATATTTTCGATTACCCAGACTATTTACCGAGGTCCCGACGAGTCCGAATAATCGAGGTTCGACTGTATGAAGTATTGACAACAGTTAGCGATCGAGCTTAGCTAATGTCGACAAAATCAAAACAAACGAAAAGGGAACTATTTCCCACGACGAGAGACAGCAGCAGTGAGATTGAAGCTGCTGCTGTCTGCAAAGGACCCCAAACGAAAGAGTCTGCTGTAGATGGTATCACACAAAAGCCCGAAGCCGTTCAAATAAAGGAAGATGAAGAGAAACAAGATGGCGAATGGCCGGAAAACCCTACAGGGGAAACGGAAGAACTCGATTCTACGACAGACGAATGTAGTGAGGCAGATAGCAGCAGTGAGATTGAAGAGTCTACTGCAAGTGGTATCACGCAAAAGCTCAAAAACTTTCAAATAGGGGAAGATGAAGAGAAACAAGATGGCGAATGGCTAAAAAACCACACATGGGAAACGGAAAAACCCGATTCTACGCTAGAAATGAAAGCAACTGTTTCCAATTCACCCTCCTACCCTACATCTAGCAAGTGGACAAAGAATGAAGCTAATACGCGTGTGGATCTGGCTGAGATATATTCGAATCTCCCCTCCTACATAGAAGACGTAATGAAAGGGAGTATCAACAGTTGTCGACAAGAACTCGAGTGGGTACTTAAAACACCAGGTTCCGAAAAGCTTACCGTCAATACTCCCCACATCTTAGAAATTAAAAACGAGTCCCTCTCCCCAAAAGACCGAAAAGTTTTAACGAAAATAGACGAAAAGTATACGGCGTCGTCGTTACCCTCGTCACCTGAAGATCCAGCGGTCAAAAATTTCTACTACTTCGATTGTGAGCATGTGCTTAAAATGTATGTACCTAGTAGCAATTTATCATGGTTCCAGACTCAGACTAATAGGCACACGAGATGGATTCAAAAAATAATAAGTAACGACTACATTGGGAAACGATGGGTGTTTATACCATCTTTCCGCCGGGCGCAGATTGCGTTGTTACAATGGCCCCATGATGAGGTTATGAATGATGACTCCACCATTAGGATTCTCGTAGTACGGCCTTCGGAGTTTGATGCGTATGTGAGATACTGTGGGCCTCACTTTCCTGTGATCAGACTCCCACAGGATGAGATCGGAGTAGGATATGCCCGCTACTGGATCCAGAAAATCGCACTGCGCTTAGAGTTGCAATTTATTTGGATGATTGACGACAGTATAAAATACTTTGTCGAATATGATCCAAACAAGAAACCGCCTCAAGGTTCATACAAAAAATCCAGAAAGCGTAAATTTGGGCTTGTTTTCGAGCGAATTGAGAAGTTTGTCAAGGAAACAGCCGACGAAAAGGTTCCCATTGTAGCTATGAGCCCAAGGAGATTCTACGTTCGTAAACTATTGCAGGAACCATTCGTCTGTAAACCGCCACAAGTTGCAGTGTACCTTAACTTAAGGAAATTACAGGAAAAGCATGTATACTATAGACCGGAACTTAAAACACTTGAGGACATGATATTTGGATATGAGTGCGAGCAGCGCAATTTGAAAGTTTTCATGGACAACCGCATTCATTTGTATGACCAGCGGTGGAAAGATACAGGAGCAAGTAGCCCATCTGTCAAGACAAACAACCAAAGAAGTTAATTTGTCAACAAACAAACAACCCAAAGTAGTTAATCTGTCAACAAAGAAACACCAGAAAGAACTTCATCTGTCAACAAACAAACACCAGAAAGAAGTCCATCTGTCAACAAACAAACAGCCCAAAGTAGTTCATCTGTCAACAAACAAACAGCCCAAAGTAGTTCATCTGTCAAGAATTCAAGATCTCACAATAGTTAGTCACTTAAAGCTGGGTTTGACCGTACAACTTCAGCCCCCCTAAAATACACGGGAAGTAATTAGAGAATAGCAATTCAGGGAAACATTTGAAAAAGATATGAATTCATGCTGATTATCCATACAAGTCCTATGATGGCAAAAACTAGCAACCCTCCAATGACAAATTTCTTCTTCCTTGTTCAACAACTGATTTGACTCGGATTGATTTTTTAGTGTAAGTCTGTCAGTGTACTCAGCCATGCTGGTGTACAAATCCTAACAATTTTCCACTACCTAGCATCAGTATGTCCTTAAAATTTTAGTTTTAGGGTCATTGCCTACACTGTAATGGTTTGCTGATGATCACTTCAAAATTATATGTTGTGTCAGACCAATCCTTTACAATCAAGTGTCTGAATTGAGCACCTTGATGTAGACCATCTAAAAGATATTGTTGATACACATATTTGCACAAGTCTGTATGAGAGGGAGTATAGCATGTAGAACCAACCCCATAAATGGTTGTAATTTTTTCCAATTTGAAATTACATTTTCTTTGCAGAAACAGCACAATTGATTAAATAAAACCTTGGGAGAGGCGTCGATCTAAGCACCTAGGTTCAATCTCATTTTTAGTTACATACTAGTGAGAGTCCTTAACTTTTAAAGGCCATTTTGGAACAGGGTCTGTTTTTGATCACTATCATTAAAAATTCCCATAGCTTTACCTGTTTGCTGGTGGAAGTGGAGGTCTTGATGCCACACCAGGCATGAGTGACATTCCTTGATGTCCAACCCCTGGGGTATTACTGACAGAACCAAACATTCTTCCAGCATTATCAAAGGGGCTTGGGGAGGGAAGACCAGGGGAGGTAGGCACCCCAAGCATCTGAGATCCTTGAGTTGAGGAGCGTAAACTGCTTCCTCTCCTGCGCTGCTGGGTGAACAGAAACTTTACTACTCCACCAGACTTGGGTGCCTGAAAAAGACAAAGTTGAGGTATCGTATACTATAAGTTACCAACAAGTGTTGTAGTCAGTTCAACAAGTTTTGTAGTCAGTCAGTAGTCAGTTACTACGAAGATCACTTTCATATTCAAGTTTTGTAGTCTCCAACCATTTGGAATATATTGGCTTCAGTAGCATTCAGAAACTAGAAGTAATTGTTATTACTCCTACACAGGTTGTTAGTCTGTACCATGTAGTCAGCCAGGTTTTCTTTTTTTTTTTAAAGTCATACTGATAGTTCACTGGTATCCATTTTTCATAACTGACCTTGGTTGTTTTACAGATGCACAATGCATTTTTTACATAGTTTCCATCTTTTTACAAATCAAAGTCTTTAGCATTATTTACTAAAATAAAAATTTAGCTAGAGATCAACATGTATTTATCAATTTTGAATAAAAACATAGGTTTTAGAATAGTTCTTAAAGTAAAATTTGAACAAAAAAATAAAATTCTAACACAACATATGTGATGTTCTTCCTTCAAATCATACCAAGGAAATGACCAAAAAAAATAGATATTTTAGGAAGGAACTTCAGGATGGGAGTATGGCAGAGTGGTGAACATGTTGCAAAATCTAGTTTCAAGACTCAATCATTTTTCTGACCACGTACAGGGTTGGGTTTCGTTTCGTTTCGTTTCGTTTCGTTTCGTTTCGTTTCGTTTCGTTTCGTTTCGTTTCGTTTCGTTTCGTTTCGTTTCGTTTCGTTTCGTTTCGTTTCGTTTCGTTTCGTTTCGTTTCGTTTCGTTTCGTTTTGTTTTGTTTTTTTTTGTTTTTGTTTTTTTTTTTGGGGGGGGGGTAATTTCCCAGTTCAATGCCCTGGGCATGCATATGTAAATGGACAGTTGGTTTTCACTTGTGTATTTGCCTTTGATCATTTGGCAAAGTGCCTGCAAACCAGTTCCTTTGAAAAACTTTTAAGTTTATTTTTAAGAACTGAATATTGATTAGCAGAGTTTACTTCAAATACCCTTCTATCTTGTCCAACTGCAATATTGTGCAGTGATTTAGACAGTTGGTGTTTTTCTTTTGTAAAAAAACAAACTGTTTGACAGGTTGATTACACTAATAGGTGATTTGCTTCAAAGGGGAAAAAAATGGATGACATTTTAGTAATGAATGCACAAAAATAATCAAAAAGCAATTGGATGATAAAGAATTTATTAGATGCTTTGTATACTCATTCATTGTATTTTGACTCACCCAGAGGGCTTGTCAAAATACAGTACAACTCAAAAAAAATACTCAGCAATACTACACACTAAAATGTCTAATCACATGTACATGTCTTTATTCCAAAAGGCACAACAGAGAAGATTCATTAATTATGCATACCTTCTTCCCAGGTGGTTGCGGTAGTTTTTTAGCAAACACCAGCTTATCACCTGGGAAACCTTCGCAACCTCCAGTAAGTTCCAATGAGGTCTCCCTCTCCTCTGGGCTTCCACTCTCAAATGGAAGCCATAAAGCCCACTTAAGTGTTACAGTCTGGTTCTGGGACCGCATCAGGCTGCCAGACAGAGAGGGCTAAAAGATTGACATGAGAGTGGACAGAAAAAGTAAGCCACACCATCATTTTAACAAAGTTTAACTAATATCCTGGTTTTAGACAATTAGTTTCCCACAATTTATTTGTATTTTGGTTCCAACTGGATTCTAATAAATCCTTCTCAAGTGTTAATAGTATGCCTTTGTCACACTCTTCACAAACATCAACATTAGGATGAAATATTTAGCTAAATTGATAATGGTTAAGAATGCAGATTTGAAAAGCAAGCAATAAACTTTGTGACAATTGTAAGTAAGCAGCCCTTGGTTTCTAGGAATGGTACTCCAGATACTAGCTGGATGGAGGCTAAATGATCTCAGTAAAAAACTACAAGAAAATAACAGCAACAACAAAATAAAAATCAAACAAACCAAAAACTCTCCAACTTAGGACCACATAAAGCTCAAAAACAAATAACAGTCTTCCTATCTACTGAACCAAAAAACCAAGTGTATTAACAAACCTTTTTACGTTTGGTCTCAATTAGTGGCTGAGCAAATGGTTCAGACAGAACATATTCTAGTTCAAAGATAATAGCAAACAATGGATGATGAACAAGCTCCTTCAGTTCCAGTCGACTGCGAAGGGCCAAGGAGAGGATTTTTCCTACAAAAGAGAAGTAAATTAGAGGGAAAAAAGACAAAATACATTCATTCCTCATCAGTACAAAATAATTGGCAAATTCAGGAAAATGCAGAAAGCTGAACAATTAAATACAGGGCAAATATCAATGCCTCACAAGTATACAGCATGTACATGACTATGTGTTTGCCAAATAACTAAGTGCTACATGTATATGCAGTACTGATATTTGGATGAAGACAATTATTTACCTCTTAAAGATGACTGTGAAGCAGGTGATTTTCTTCCAGATTTACCACCTTCATACTCTGGTTCAAGGTACACTATGTGAGGTTCACTTACATATTTCCATCCATTGTGTACTGAGACCTTTGAACATGCAGAAAAATTTGTATCACATGAAAACAACAAACACAGGGAAGGTTAAATACATGAAGTTTGTACAAATGCCTCTAGTTATATGCTTTGTCATGGTGTGGTTTAGGCAAAGAAAATAGCAACTCCTTCATGCAGTTTAATTGGAGTAGACAAAATCATTACAAACAAATGAGTCAGAGTAACTCATTAATATTTGACAATGCACCTTAAAATTATCAAAAAACAAAATCATGATCACACATACAAAGTTGACAAACCTTTAGTCTTCTCTCCACAATTGAAATCTGCAGTCCATCATCAGGTATAATATTGTTCTAAAAGGAATTTCATGAAATGAATAAATTCTCCTTATAGTGACAGTGAATGTGTGAGCAGTTAACTCCTTCACTTCTCTCTATCATTCCCAGATAATTATCACTTTCACTGTGCTGCACAAAACATCTCTAGTCAGTCATACATTAATCAGAATTAACTATAATCACAATTTATTAGTAACTGTTTGAATTTCGGGGTGCAATTATGTTTAATGGAGTTGGTAGAAAGTCTTTGTACTATATGGCCCTGTAAGTAAGTGGTGATCTATGGAAGAGCAAAAGTGCCAGATTATAAAAACCAGAGAAGTACCCTGTGTAGCCTATCCTGATTGAATGTTTGCTGAAGTTCATCTTCAAACTCTTCAACTGATGGATACAGCATAATACTCAGCTGCAAAGTGATCAGTACTATCATTAACAAACAACAGTGTCCTGGTGTGCTTAGGGATCTTCATTTCATGGCTTACATGTAGGTCTGTCCGAGTAAGGCTAACAGCATACAATTAAAAAATGATGCAATGGCACTCTTGCCTTATTTATCCACAAGGCTCAAAGTAAAATTTCTACCACTCAAAAGGGAACCACAATGTAATAAGTCAAGTTTATGAGACCTCTGTCACTGACATTAAATGTTAATGAGGACTGTATGTAACTGGATAATTTCCACAAAATAACAAACTCTAAAGCATTACAAGCAGGGCATAATTATAGTAATACTTCTAGACACTTTAAACTACAGAAAACAGGGATGATTTCCACTCTAGAAAGTGGAAAACAATTCATGTCCCAAGCTTTTAAATAAGAATCAGAGCAGATGGAAAATGCAAAGGGAAGTACCGGTAGGTGGGAATTGATCACTGGTGCTAGTACTCTGACTTCTAGGTGCAGCCCAGGAGCATGCCATCCTGAGCATGTTTTAAAGTTTGGGTCTCTTAGAAGGCATTTCCTGTATTCTGGAACTAGAATAAGGCATAAGTTTGAAGCTCATGTTCTGTACAAAATTTCTCTTACACTTGCAAAAAACTTAAATAAGTGCTAAAAAGAGGGTCAGGGAAATCATGTGAAGTGGACAACAAATTTAGCCATCTACTGGCCCTTGTTAGATGCCCTAGTGTCAAGACTTAATACAATGCAAAATAATGTTTTATTTTGAGCTGATACCTTATTAACAAAACTTGGTGTAGTTTTAGCAAGCCTGGGTTTCTTCAGAATATCTACTATTCCAGACCCTAACAAGTAGTAAATTGAAATATGCATTAGCCATGTAACAAAGCACATTGATGAGTAGCACAATCACCATACCCACTTCCGTAACATGTATGGAAAATGTGAAAATTGCTAGTTTGGGACAAAATCACTTCTTTAGGTCTGTTTTAAATTCACATTTACTATTACAACTGATTTATTTCAAACTATTTTATTTTTGTCACATTTGATTCTAATTTGTATTTACCCATAATCCCTTGTGGGTGTGGTCTTTTTCACAAATAATCAATTTCGAGTTCACTGACACAGTAAAAAGTAGAAATAATAACATTTTGTATTACATTGAGGCTAGTATCTCCCTAGTGAGATCAACTGGCACTCTAAAAACTGACTTTCTGCTTCTTTTTACAACTTGAAGATCACATCACCATTTTTCTATTGAAAATTCAGCTCTCTTTTTGCGATTCTTTTCATTATATTTTAGATTCCTTAGCCTATTCTTTTCCTGCTTTTTCCTCCTCTACTCTTTGATCCTCGCAAGCTTTTCTTCCTTTTTGTTAACCATACCTCTTGTCAAGTGCACTTGAAGCGATATTTACGGATGGCTAAATCTCAGAAAAATTATTGAGCTTGAAGACTCCCGACATAGCGCTTTTGGTGGCATTTGTAGCGAGACTCCGTTCTCAATATGGCGTCAACATGGTAAAAAGCGTAGCGACTCGGTCAAAAGTGAATATTTTGGCCGTTTCTAAAGATATGGACCCGAAAACTTGGAAATGACAAGAGAAACTTATGAGCATTGAAGTGTAATCGATTTTGAAACCCGACTTTGCCGTGTTTGAAGTATAGTAGCGAAGGAGCAGGTAAGTTGATGAAAAATATTATTGCGTAATCAGGTTTTACAAAACCGTAGCGACTGTTTTACACTGATATTTCTCCGTTTATAGTCAATCCTTTAGACTGATTTTTCGCTATTTTAGAACACCAAGTATGAGCATTTGGTTAATGTGTTTTTGTTCCCACAGGATTCCAGTTCAGTCATTCTACGGACAACAACTTGGTGTACTTCCAAATTCTGAAACCCAGCGTTACACAAAGGATACTTAAGAATGATAAATCTTTTCTATGCGTTTTAATAAACTTGAAATGTCAAAGTTTTTCTCAAATGTAGTGTTTATTGTGTGTTATCATTAGGTGTAATTTGTTTGCTCAAACGAGCTTTCTTTCAGTGAAAAATGTATTTAAAAAATTTTACCACTGAGATTGTGTTACGCGTTACAACCAAAATTGGCTCGATTTTTCATCTTTCACGGGTATTTTCTCAAAGACAGCAATGTGGTTTTCTGATTTTTTGCTTTTACTATAATCAATAAGAACAACTTTACCTGTAAGCAAAGATTTGGCTTCAATGAAAATGTAAGACAGAAGAAATCATTGAAAGTTTGCAGTCAACCCCCTATGGGCATGGTGATTGTGCTACTCATCATTATTGTTGCAAATAGAAAAGCTGCATTTTCATTCAGCATGATATTTAATTGAGAAAAGTTTTAAAGAAAGCTTTACCATCAGCTTGTGGCTCCAAAATTCCTGGCACAAAGTCATCACCACTCATGATGGCATTTTCAGGAATCAGGTGAAAAACCTTTTCCAAGGGTGGATGGATTTGAAGAACAAAACTCAGGGTGCATGCCTCTATCGGGAGTAGACTGGATGATTCTTTAAAGAAAATGAAAAATGACACAACTACTTCATAAAAGAATAAAAGCCCCTTCAAACGGTCAGGATAGTTGATGACAGTTTCAACTATCAAGCACATTTGAACATGAACTATCATGCACTTTCATTGACTATCGTTCAAATTCAAAATGATCTTTGACAATAGCTTTTGCCCTTTGAACAAGCAGATGATAGCAAATGATATTTTTTTGGTCAGCAGTTTTGCCAAAAATAGGCTCAAATAGAAATGGCAAATGGTAAAATGACTAAAGTAGCCCCCACAATTCTGCAGAATGTCTTGCAATTCATTCTGATCATCTCCTAGTAGGTTTCACTATCTTCAGCTCACAACTTCTTGACTAAAATTTCAAATGCAACTGAAATTGCTGACCTCAGCACATCTCATACTTGTTTAAAATTACACGACCTCTTTGCATGATTTTGTCAACTATCATCGTCTATCATGAACCGTTTGAACGCAAACATAATAGTCAATAACAGTGACCAAAAGTTGAAACTACAGTATAATTGACTATCATCAACTATCATGATCATTTGAACAGGGCTTAACTTCCAATGTTATTTTGATAAACAGCAATATGTAAAACACAACACTAAAAAGGATTAGCATCATAAATTTTGTAAAACAATGAGAAGTAATTTGAATAATTAGGGCCATGACCACCTCATAACAAATTTTAAAGCTATAAAAAATATATTTTATACATACATTGGAATTTTGCAAAATTTTACTAATTGCAAGTGTATACTTGGTTTCAAAAAGTCTTCCATACTTTCATCATGAATATATATGTTCATGTTGTTACCCACTTTTTAAGTTACACCCCTTACTGGCCAGCTCCAACAAATGGAGAGCACTGTAAGTTTGGATAATGCAATTGCATGTACCTACCTTCAATTGTTTCAGAGATACATAACAGACCAGCAGGTGACCCATGGTACAAAGGAATGCTATTTTATGAGGAAAAATAAAACAGCAAGCAGAAATTAAAATATACACTCGAGACCTTTCTTAACATTCAACACTGAAATACAATCCCAATGAAATAGAAGGTCAAACAACAATAAATTACATTAGTTTGCAAGCAAAAAAAATTTAAGGTTAAGAATTCCATTTTGCACATTTATTAAGTTTTCCATACTTAGTTAAGTTTGATCCAAGCTGTTTTAACTAGTCAACCACTGCATCTAACTAACCTTTTTGGAGTGGATTGGCCTGAAGTTGTTTCCGATAATTCAGAGAGTCTGTCAAAAATTCGTATTAGAGTCCATCCACAACCAAAACTTTGACCATTCACTGTGAATTTGAAAATAAAGTTCATTTGATAATCATAAAACAATAAAAAAAATGTTTTTCTAGACAAAATTTGAGTTTGAAGGTTATAGTACTACACCTGTACAAAAATTGAGTGAATCATTATTATATTGATGTTCTTTACATGTTTCAAAGGCAAACTGTGTCATTAGTGGCATAGCCTTTTATGTTAAATGATATAAATTGTCCTTGTCCAATGTTTTACTATTTAGCTACTTAACCCTTTAACTCCTATGAGTGACCAAGACAGAATTTCTCTTCACATTATCAATACAATATCAAGCAAACAAGTGATAAGAATAAAGAAAAATATAAATTAGAGGATTATAAGTTGATCCAAAACCAAACTATCCAAACTAACATCACAAGAACTGTCTGACAGATAGTAAGGAGAATTATCAATAAGATCTTTAGAGAAAAATATAAATTAGAGGATTATAAGTTGATTCAAAACCAAACTCCCCAAACTAACATCACAAGAACTGTCTGACAGATAGTAAGGAGAATTATTAATGAGATCTTTGGAGTTAAAGGGTTAATTGCTTTATTTCTGCATTTAATTTTACAATTTGAGGTTTCAAGGTTACATTACCTTCCCCAATAACTTCAACCACCCCAACACATGTGGTATCATGTAAAGAGGAGTAAAGATATACTGCCTGTTAAACAAAAATAGATTTTCTGTTAATAAAATGTCAATACATAATAATTTAAATAGTTAGATAACTTAAAAGAGTTCACTGTGATCTTTTGCTTTACAATTAATTACCCTGAGCACAAATTAAAACTAATCATCATAACAATGTAGCAATATGTAGCGAGTTATTATGACACAAAAACTTTAATTTCCCCAAAATAGTGAACCAGTCATTACATGATTGTGCAATTCTCTCAGTTCATATCTACACCATGATTGTTCAATTTTGCAGGGGGCATTTCACTGTATGGCCTGCTAAATTCAAAAGTTTGTTTGAATTAAAAGCCTCCTCCTCTTTTTTGAGCTCAAAAATAAGATAAATATCTTAGTACCCTTGTTTTCTTGGACTGTACTGTAGGTTACAGAACCTTACGCTTGGGCTATAAATCCAAGCAGAAAAACTCAGTCCCTTGCTAGCATACAGTATAGACCTCAAACACAGTTAATAGGGTCTTTCTAGGTGCATTTTCTTCTCCTTTCCTTTGGAAGAAAATGACATTATACCTCCTCAAAGACAATTTTGTGCCTGCCATTCTCCTTTCCACTACTTGGAAAAAAGGGTCCAAGCCATGTGCTCCCAAAGAAACATTTATAAGCTGCATCATACAGTGTCAATCGCAACTGGAATTCTATGTCTTGGGAAACAACATCCTATAAAAATAGAGATAAAATAAAGGAAATATTTCCCCATAACCCTATAATATTCTAAAACAAAGCCAAAGTCTCAAAGTAATCAATTGTTTGCCATTGTTTTTTTGTTTGTTTTTATCCAAGCACTGTATAGTGAAGTATTGGGTTACATGGAAAACTTGCGAAATAGAAAAAGGATTTTACAGTAACTACATGCACTTCCCAAGGCAATGATTATTAAAAAAAAGTATCATTGATAATACTAGTAGTAATAACGCAAGCTTTTGTCATGAAATCAACCTAGACACTGATCTGAAAACAAGGCTTTATTTATTCTAAAAAAATTGTTGGGATCAGCTGTTGGTCAGAAATTGAATAGTAAAGGTTAAAAATATAATCATTGCATGGAACATTTTTTTAAAAAGCAAAACGAAGAAAGTAACAAGAACGAACAGGAAACAGTGATAATCTAGACACTACATTTTTTTCCAAAATATGACGGCCAAGAAGCACGCAAGAGGGCAAATAATACTGATGCGAAGGTTTTCTGTTGCTCTGTGCAAAAAAATAAATCAATTCTAAAGTAAAGGTCACAATAACCTTAACGAGCTTCATATTATGACCTCAACTAAAATTTGCTTGCGTTACTGCCACGGCAACAAACTTACATAAACTTGAGGTGGAGATATACCAATCACGGACTTGAGAACGAGACAAAATGGAACACTGGCCTTGGAGTGAGACCCTGATTTCCGTCGATTCGGATGAACTGGAATGAGACGGTTGTTTTCGAAAAATTCTGGCCAATTTTCTTCCTGTTCTTCCTCCGCCATAACAAACCATGGCGCCAATTTGAAATTATTATTATGTAACCTCGCCAAAAACTTAGCGCGTGCGAAGAGGGAAAAATTGAAAAGACTAGGCTCGAACTATTTCATCCAAGTATGGTAGATTTTTCCTTATATAGTAAGTTTAGCGGCGAGAGTGGGGTGTCTTCTGGTCGAAAATGGCGGCTTGATCTAGGGTACAGATACCGAAACTTTAGTCGAATAACCTCGTCATTTCCAACTTTGCCCCCTTAAAATTTACCTTTAACTACTGGAAAGCTAACTGTTCGTCGTAAAAAAATTGGTTTTGTTGCTAAACTGTGCTATTCAACATGATCGGTGGCTTGTTCATCTACAATCATAAAGGAGAGGTGTTAATTTCGAGGGTGTATCGGGACGATATTGGGTAAGTTGTAGCAACGTTTGATGTATGATTTCGCTCAATCAGATCCTTATCCATTTGCTGCGCGAGCACAATTGATATGAAGGCATGTTACGACATTTTGAATAGTGTAGGAGGTTTTGCTAGTAATCGAATCATTAGATACCTTAATTAAGTAAGCTTGTGACATGCTGGGATTGAAACTTTGATTTATGTGATTCCTAGCGTAAGTTTAAGGGCTCTGTCAACTCTTTACAACAGCATACATATTCTTCACACTGTTCCCTATACATTCCCTAAGGTGCTGACAAGTAGAATCTTTTAACAATCACAAACTTCTTTAATGTATGATTAAGGGATGATATTGTAAGGAGAAATTAGATTCTAGTCACATGAAGGGGTTAAAGGGCTTTAGAGTGGTTAAGCTCTCACTGAAAAAGAGAGGACAGTCTTCAAGAAGCCACAAAATTCTTTTATGAGTTACTGTGTAAGCAGTACAAGTTCTGGGCTTTGCATGTAAATAACCAGCTGGTTTGCCTTTTATCAGTTAGGTTTTTGACACTGACATGTTTCCAGTGTTCTACTTTGTATGCACACAAGGAGCATTTTGATGCTCAGACCCATGATATGGACTCGTTACTTAATGTATCATGATCTTAAAGACATCCTGTGTGCATGTACAGTTAAGATGTTTGCTAGCTGAATGATTAAGTTCCCTCTCATTCATTCTAAATAACTTGCATTAATTTTCATTGTTTAGTCGAAATGCTGTGGATGCTTTTCGTGTGAATGTTATCCATGCCAGAGGCCAGGTGCGTTCACCAGTTACTAACATTGCCAGGACAAGTTTCTTCCACATACGACAAGGAAATGTCTGGCTGGCTGCTGTCACAAGGCAGAATGTAAATGCTGCTATGGTGTTTGAGTTTCTGAATCGTACTGTGGAGATTATGATTTCCTACTTTGGAAAAGTCACTGAGGAGGGAATTAAAAACAACTTTGTCCTCATTTATGAGCTTCTTGATGGTTAGTTCATTTAGCTAAATCATTTGCTAGTATAATGGGCTTTTGTTGCACAGCCTTCCTGAAAAATGGAAGTGTAACCTTTTGTTTAAAAAACAAACAAAAACAAACCTAATAAGGTTGGGGGGGGGGGGATGGGGTCCAAGCTTGAACTTATTGCAAGTTGTCATTTAATTGCTAAAATCATAGGATGGTTGCCAGAGATCAACTTTATTAGCCAGAAAAATAAACAGCAAACAATGTTTTGTATAAGATTATACATCTTTTTTCTTGATGACCTACAGGAGTTGTCTTCACTTGACACAGTTTGTATATGACTACTGAATATTGGTCACCAAATCAGTGACTTTCTCTTCAGACTCATTCACCATCATTTTTCCTTTCTTTTCATGGCAACCAAAATAGTTTTACCTTGCAGCTCCAAGAGATGTTGAGTAACAACCTGGTTCTTCTTTCTTTTTCTTTGAAAACAGAAATAGCTGATTATGGATATCCTCAGAAGACTGATACAGCTATTTTGAAAACATTCATCACTCAACAAGGAATCAAGACACAGGTCAGTTATCTTTTGTTAAAAGTTCTGACTAAATTTTATTTTCAAGAATATTATAAAATTGGAGTGCCCGGTGAGAAAAAGGCTCCCTTTAATTTTAGTGTGCATGCTAATAGAATGACCTTGCAACAACTTACTTGTGCACCCTCTTGGTGCATCATTGTTGATATGGTGGATATGTTTTGTTTGATGTTGCTGCAGGTAAAGATCTCAATTGGTTGAAAGTTACATCTGTTTTGAGTTTTGGATAACAAGTTTCATGTTGTCAGCTGAAATAGAAGGACCAATGTTCTGTTTTGGTAGTCCTTACCTGGAGACATCAATTCTGTTTTTGTTTTTTCTTTCTCTCTGTTCCAAAATTTTTTCTTTTGGCATCAAAATACTTATGGAGTAGAGAGGACTCCTTCAGGCATTAATAATTGAAACTTCAGGGGGAGGTTTTCAGGTACAGGACACAAGATAAGCCTGGAAGATAAACACTAGGTTTTGAAAATTTTGTTTGTTTGTTCTCTGGTGCAGACACGGGAAGAGCAGGCCCAGATCACAAGCCAGGTTACAGGACAGATTGGCTGGAGAAGGGAAGGAATCAAGTATAGAAGAAATGAATTGTTTCTTGATGTGTTGGAATCAGTTAATCTGCTCATGTCACCACAAGGTTTGTCAAAAAAGTTTAATCTCTGTCATGATCTCCAGAGTTCCTAATATATTTGCAAGTGGAATTTAAACAATTGGGATGGCATTTTATGATGACAACTTTTTTTTCAAGGACCATGTGTTGGTATGAATGTCCTTACTACGGTTGCTGAAACATGTCATCCATCTTGACAGCAGATCTTTTAAGGGAATTGTTAATGATCATTTTAAATAATGACTTGAGGTTAAGATGACTATGAACACTAAAATCTAACCTGCTCTCCAAGTAGGATTATGTTGCAGAAACTAAAAAGTTGTGTGTGTTTTTTTCCTTTTTGAAGGTCAAGTTCTAAGTGCTCATGTCTCTGGACGAGTTGTCATGAAGAGTTTCTTGTCAGGAATGCCAGAATGTAAATTTGGAATGAATGACAAACTAGTGGTGGAGAAACAGAAGAGTGGAGCTTCTGAGCCATCGCTTGATCCACAAAAGAAGTTAGTGCAGCAGATTAACTCTTTAACTCCCATGATCTGATTGACTGATATTTCTCCCCTCTAACTCTAGCTGCTACACATTTCCTTGTAAAGTAGCTGGGAGAATTTGGTGTTAGATCAAAATAACAACTTTTACCTAATAAGTTTGAGTATTCTCGTTACCTTTTTGCTGGATAATGTAGGGATATTTTGGGGAGAAGTAACAAGTTAATCACTTTTGGGATTTACAGGGTTAATTATGTAGATCTCTTTGAAGTTCTAGTACTTTCTTCTCTCAACAGAATATCTCTATTCTTTTGTTTGTTATCGTTTAAAATTATTTGATACTGGTAATGACCTGTTTTTAAATGTGGAATCCAAACTCAAAATGTTTCCCTGATGAAGGGCTGATGCTTGGAACGTCTGCTTTATAAACTCTTTAGGGTGGCCAATTTATATGATCAACTGAGTTGATAAAACCAAATTATGAAATTTCGTGGTTTACTTATCAGTGTGCTTGTTATACAAAGCTTCAATAATTAAAAATTTTACCTGCAATATGCCCAAAAATGTTTGGGCTGACAATGGCAAAATGTTAAGCCTGGTCTGTTTTCTCCAGTTCTCTAAGTTCTGTTTTCCTTTTCAGAAACACCACAAGCAAGTCAGGAATTGCAATTGATGACTGCACATTCCACCAGGTTGATTCTTGAATATGTTTTGAAAATATCCCACAAATTTCTGTATGAAATTTCTTGATTCGCCATAATTTTTGTATTTTATCTATTTTGTATTTTTTTATTGCAGTGTGTAAAGCTCAGTAAGTTTGAAACAGAAAGGGCAATTAGTTTTATACCACCTGATGGAGAATTTGAGCTCATGAGGTAAGACAGTGTTTTTCAATATCTTCTACTTCTAATTTTGGTATGATACATCCTTTGTGGCAGCCTTTGTGTGCCAATTACATGTATTTTGATTCTTACCACTGATGTAGCTAAAGTATGTTTAGTGTGCACTCGTGTTAACTGTGTTGCACTGCTAGTGGTATCTTAGTTTCTGAAGTAAGTCATAGCACCACTGTGCCACCTGAATGGGATGCTACAACCTTGGAAAAGTTTAATTGGGAAAAAAATTGGAACAACAATAAATCATGACTCCAAATCCCATATTTAAGGATAATTTGATCAAGATACCTTTTTTGAAGCCCAAGGTCTATCAAAAAAAAGAGCATCTTGCCCTAAAGAAAACTTGCACTCACTCACTAACTCCCTCCCCCCTCCTTCCCTTCCCGTCCTCACTCACTCACTCACTCACCCACCCACTCATGAAGCTGCCAATGGTGCAGTAAAGGACTGTATGTGGAAAAGGGGTTGTAAGGAGAAACCTAACATAAGCGTGCATGCAGGCAAACCTGTTGACAGTAAGAGGTCTTAGAAGCTGTGGTAAACTGCCAGTATTTTCCACACAGCTGAAGTTAAGGGTTTTGAAAAATATCACACAGTGAACACAGTGTTCCTGGTATATGACCTCTTTTTCTGAATTGAAAAGTATAAAATCCAAATGTGCCAGTTATTATTGTGAGTCTATAATTGAAGGTAAATAAGTGATTATTTTTGGCGTATTCCACCATTAGGTACCGCACCACTAAAGACATCAGCTTGCCATTCAGAGTCATTCCCTTGGTTAGGGAAGTTGGAAGGTCCAGGATGGAAGTGAAAGTAGTAATCAAGTCTAATTTTAAACAGTCAATATTGGGGCAGAAAATAGAGGTAATTGTCACTTTTTTATTCTAGTTGTGGTGTGAATAATGTTTTCAATCCAGTTTTCTGTCATCTTGTTCATCACTCCACTCAGCTAAGTAGGGATCAAAAGGAAAAGTCAGACAACTTATTTGGGCTCCAAGCACATCTTTTTTTCAAAAGTGCCATTTGGTGACCTGAAATCATAAACTGGTCACAAAAATTATAAGGTTAATTTTCTTTTAAAAAAAAACAAAAGCTTGCTGGAATCATTTTTGGAGGTTCATACTATGTGACAAAGCTTGATACTCAAGGATCCAAAAAGGCAAATAATTGTGTTTAAAACAAGAAACTGTAGAGTTAACCCTTGAACTCCTGTGAGTGACAAGAGAGAATTTCTCCCTCAAACATCAATACAATATCAAGCAGACAAGTGTTGAGAATAAAGAAAAATTAAACATTACAGGATTATTGGTTGATCCAAATTCTCAGAAGTTACATCATGAGAAGTGTATGCCAGACAGTAGGGAGAATTACTAGTGAGATCTTTCACTGAACTGAAGACCTCATCTTCTAATTTAGTAGCCAAAATTGTCTACCACTTGCCATGGTGACCATAAAAGTGGCATCTTGAAGCACTGCTCAGAATGACACAAAATGCTTTCAAGTGAACTGTATGGCTCAAAAACCCTTACTATCCCTTAACCCTTTAACTCCCAGATCAAATTTGTAATTCTTCTTACTGTTAACTATACAATTCTTAGAATGTTAGTTCAGAGAATTTAGCATTGGATCATTTAATTATCCCAAATTGATATTTTTCTTTATTCTCATTAGTTATCTGCTTGATATTGTATTGGTATTGTAAGGAGAAATTCTGTCTTGGTTACTCATGGGAGTTAAAGGGTTAAAAAAAGCTGCAAATTGCTACTCACAGTGCCCCTATTTGCAGCTACCATATTGAATGAGGTTAACTAATTTCATTTTATTGGCTTTCTTTATGTATTTAATACTTTAAGGGGTCGTTTTTCAACAGGTGAAAATACCCACCCCACCAACTACAGCAGGAGTTCAAGTTGTTTGTATGAAGGGGAAAGCCAAGTACAAGGCCAGTGAAAATGCAATTTTGTGGAAGTAAGTTGCAGGTGTTATTTATGGAATGTTACTGTCATTGATTTATAGACTTTAAACCAGTTTATATCTCAGTCTCAGCATTAAGCAGCTGCAGGAATCAGCATAAATTACTTATGAAAGCTCTTGCATAGACTCATTCAAAAGGTAAAATACTACCCCCCCCCCCCCCCCCCCCCCCCCACTTCCCCACTTAAGAATTTTGAACAATATAATGTAAGCCTAATGCCTTTACCAGGAATTAGACAGTGCTTTCTTCTATGTATCCATATGTTAAGATTCTTACGGGGTTCCCTAGCTGACCACTGCAAAAGAAGATTTGATGTTGCACTCATCTTTGCTCGTTGTAATGTTTGCACTCTTTGATGTCTTTTCATCGCAGGATAAAACGAATGGGTGGTATGAAGGAATCTCAGATTAGTGCTGAAATTGACCTTATGGCCACCAAGGAGAACAAGAAATGGGCCAGACCCCCAATATCTCTCAACTTTGAGGTACTGTGAACTGCACCTGTGAGGTGTCAAACCCATTACAATAGTTTACCTTTAATGATACTTGTGTTACCTTATCTTTTTACACGGGTGCTTACCATGGTAATGTTACTTTCAACTAGTAGTCCATGGCTAAAATTTTTGGCTTGCGGAAACCTGCTTGATTTAGCTCCTTTAGGGCGTATTTTGATAAAGTGTTGTGAAACCAAAACCAGTTAAACCCAGCAACTAATAAGAGCAAAGGATAATATCACTAGGAGGTAATAAGAAATTATAGTTAAAAAAAAAGCGAACTGCCTGAAACACGAGAAAATGCGAGTGGTTGTTACTTTGCATCTGATGGAAAGCGGGAGAAATTTTAGAGGGTGGCTTGGTAAAAGCGACCGAGAAGTATTTGGGAGGCGTGGGTCGGAATCGTATCGAACCGTGAATCTTTCCAAGCTTCTTTCTGCAATTGCTAAGATTGCCGCTGACTGCGAGGATCACTGCTTCTATTGCGATTCTGTCCTGTTCAACTATAGATTAGCCAAAATTTTGAAAAGCCAAAAAGGGAAAAAAAAAATTCACAAGAAATCGTGAAAAATCCCTGGTAAAGACCAGTCACCGAACGCATATCATTCATTCAAACTGTGTCAAAATATCAGCTTTGGGGAGCACTGCGTGGTCTAACTAAAGAAAAGCTGCAAAGTCGACCACAGATGATTTTAATGTACCTTTTTTATTTATAACTTTTTTAATTGTTTGATTATAATTTATTTTAGGTTCCATTTGCTTGTTCTGGATTAAAGGTTCGTTATCTGAAGGTGTTTGAACCCAAACTGAACTACAGTGACCATGACACTATCAAGTGGGTTCGATACATCTCCAGATCAGGGCTGTACGAGACTAGATGCTGAACCTAAACACGTAGATCTAAATATATTAGATATGATTCCATTCACTGGCGATCGTTTCTGTCTGTTTCAATAAACTGCTAGCCTTAATTAACCCCTTCACTCCCAAGATATCATTAAGTAATTCTCCTTACTGTCTGGCGTCTAATACTTTTGATATTAACTCCGAGAATTTGGTACTGGATCAACGGATTATCCTTTACTATTTGTTCTCTTTATTCTCATCACTTGTCTGCTTGATTTTACATTGATATTGTAAGGAGAAATTCTGTCTTGGTCTCTAATAGGAGTTAAATAATTCAAACTTTTTGCTTAAAAGATGCTACGAGATAGCAGTCGAAGGCGTTTGGTTCACAGTATGTTGCAAGTAAATCTGGGAAGAAAACCTTTAAATAGCAAATGTTTAGAACAAAATAATTACAAGGGAATAAGAGTAAAAGGAACAAGCTTGGATAAAGATGCAGCAGATTGACTCGGATTGCAAATGAGTTATTCAGAAAGTTAAGAGTGTGGGCATGGCTTTTAGGTGCATAGTATATGACGTGAACTCATTTTTGGAGGGACTTTTAGGAAATTGGTGCGATAATGTCGTTGGGCTGGGAGTAAAGCATAGAATACTTGTTTTACTTTGGTCGGAAACTGTCAACGGTTAGCATTTGAGTGACATAGTTGGCAAGGTTGGTGGTATTATTCCCCTTGTTAATCAGTGTATTTAGCACAAACTAATGAAAAGTCACCAGAAAATGTTTTGCTGTCTCACTAATTAAGATAATTCCGCTTTTTGCATTAGCTCTTTCCTTGACTTCTCTCCCGGTTAAAATCTAGCATGTAAGTTTTAGGAAAAGTGGTTTTGTCACGCAATTATTTGTCATGAGTTTTTTCGTCTACATGTTCAAAGTCTAGAAAAACTTGTTATGGAAAATCTTATTAAGAAAACGTGCCTGAGTCAATTTACCCTAATTTATTTTTTGCTTATTTTATCAAGTGATATGCTGCAAGAAAACTTCCTTTATTATATTATTCCGAAATACTGCATTGCTTTTTTTTTATTATCGTCTTCTACGAAAGACCAAAATCCGATCTTTTCCTAAGAAAACGCTACCAATCAAGGTTTTTTTTTTTGCATTTTTTATCATGCCATTTTTCTTACAAGACCTAGAACTGTGTTCCCATTTTCAATCTTAAACTACAGAAGTACTTAAAAAGCGCTGGCTGAATGGAATATAAATTGCAATTCAATGTATGTAGATACCTTTGATAGGAAGATCAAAGTAGGTTCATAAAATCAACTGTTTTATGTACACTTGTCTTACTCTTCGTTTTATTTTGTAATCAATGTGTTATCACTTATTTTCTCTCTGTTTACACTTAAACAGGAGAGAATTGTGATGTAATCTTTCAAAGTGGAAATCATCTTTCCAGACGTACACCTTATTTGAACACGTGACTAGAGACTGGACTTGCAACTCTTACCCGGTATCCTTTGCGAATATTTCGTAGTAAGGGCGTCGCCAATTTTAGCGAGAGCTTTTGCAACTTGCGATATGTCAACAGAAGTTTTCTCTGTCACTCCAGAAGTTAGCGAAGGAGATGTCAAGCTTTCGTTTGGTTTTGTCAGTCGATTTCCAACCTTCTTTTCCATGTTGTTCTGTGAAATTTCCTCGTTCAAATCGAACTGAATAGGAGTATTTTCCCCTCTTTTGAAGTCAAGCCGCGACTCTTTTTCACTTCTCCCTCTACAAATTTTCCACGATGATTCAAGCGAACCAAATAAAAGGCTCTCCGTTACTTTTTCCACTTGAGGTTTCAAGGCATGTGGTGCGACTTGGAGCATACGCAGCAGTAATTTACAGGCGATCACCAACTTCAAACACACGGCCAACTAAGGGTTGTTTGTCTGAGCGGCATTGTAACTCATGCAATGAACTGCAATCAATTTTATGAGGAAATTTACCAGCAGGAATCAACAATATTGTAGTTAGATGAATTATGCAGTTAGCGCGGCATACAAAAGAGAATAACTGATAGATAGGCTTGTTCAAGAAGTGAACGGATTCTCGTCAAAACAAGGGGAAAAAATGTCCCCTGCAGCAGCAAAACTTATGACAGGGACTATATTGGCCTTTTACCTTAAGTATTACCTAGATTTGTTTACAAAACCCTGCGTTGCTTGCCAAACTTTTATTTGCGTGATGGCAGACGAATTGCCAACGGGCGTTTTCGTTGAGGGGGGAATGGAGATGAGCTGTTTTGTGCCGCCTAAATTCTAGCCGCTCTGTCAAACCGTACATTAAACGAACAACAACCAAACAGCAATACCGCCAACAAGGCCTACCGCGCTTACATCTGCAGCGCTTCCCTTCGAGAGGTGAATCTCCTTTTTTTTTTTTTTTTCTTTTTTTTTTCGCTTTTTCTGCCTTTGTGCCAAACCGGCATGAAAAATAATAACAGCGTCTAATTGACCTTGGGGAGTAAAAACCCCTAAAATTGTCGTCTATTCGAACTCCCTGTTGAGAGAATCCTAACCTTTTGATGAGTTGATTAAAGCTGAAAGAACAATCTCTAGCTGGTCTCAACGAGAGCTCAACAGTAAATTTTTATACCTCCAACTTTCTATAATCTTCTCGAACACAGGAAGCGTAAATTAATGCGAAAGGACTATATTTTTTTCCAAAAAAAAAATAAAAATAATAACATGTACTAAAATACCTGGGAAGAAGTTCATCAGCTGAAATTGTGAGAATTTCCTTAGGCTATTTGTGAGCGGAAGCTACGATCACAGTTTGTGTTCTGTGTACAATGTGGTCAAACTAAGTAAGGGGTCTCTCTTATGGCGGACATGAAATTGCCTTGGGTGTTTTTCATGAACATTATATTGTTTGATAATTAGTGTCAGGTTCTGGCTCGTTCTCTGAGTTCCTGGTGTTGTAAAATAGCGCTTTGGATGCCGAATTTCAGGACCCATTGAAATTCTGCAGTCAAGTTTTAGAAGAAATTCAAACGATGCCGAAATATTATTTCTTTTGCAAGTTCAGCAATATAGCTTAGAAATAACCAGTAACGATAATAAAAGAAAAATCCTTGTATTTCCCTTTTCATTCATTGCCCTACCAAGCATGTTTCACTCGTGCGAGGTAACTTTGCAGACGCAACAAAGTATAGTGTCTTCTGTATCAAGGCAAATATTTCAAAGCTTCAGCACATGCAAGCAAGTTCTTGCAGTATTGCTTTGACGCTTATGAGAACGAACAAGATTTATTGAGAGTACGAATGCGGCAATATTTTCATCTAAAAGTGTGTACTGGGCCTAGTTGTTGAAACGGATGACAACACTATCCAGCGGATAAAATCGCTATCCAGCGGATAAAATCGCTATCCAGCGGAAAAGTGTTTACAAAACTTACTAAACAGAAGTACTCTTTGAACAACTGCGGTCTGATCTGCTCGCGCGTGTTTCTTGCATTTCTTTCGAGCGTGCGCAACGCAAGGTACTTCTTCCGTGTTCACTTCAGTGAAAGCCCAAATGATCTTATGAGGTGACCTTTTGACTGCGATATTCAAACGCCTATAACTTGAACGTTTTAATCGTGGATGATGCGATTTTCCAAAAAACGCATTACACGAAATTTCAGAGGAGTACCATCTGTTTCTTTGATAATTTACGTCGTATCTCTTCGAACGGTCTTAATTAATTTTTTTTGTTCGTTTTTGTCATTATTTCATTTGAATTTTTTATTTAGTGTGGAGCGAAGGAAACTGGAAACTATAGACGCAGCACTCATGAAAACGAGGCTATTAACAGCGGTCTTCCCTTCTCATCTTCCATCATGGCTTTCTTGAAGGACACGTGTCGTTCTGTAGGATTTTTCATTTCTACTTTGGTTGTTTTGCTGGCCTGCTTTGATCTGACCGAAGCAGGAGGGAAAACCCTTGTCCTTCTTGATAATGCCAACACAAAAGAGACACATTCCATCTTTTTTAACTCTCTGAAAGGTAAGACCAAACTTCATTTGCAAGCAGGGGTTTTTAACAAAGACTTACTTTGGAAGTGTTAAAAATGTTGGGTTTTGGGCACAAAGAGGTGAAGTGTATACTATGGAGACACTGGATTGTTTTATATTTTAAGCAAATTCTAGTGTGTAATTCAGATCGATAAATCTAAAATTTGCCCTGTGAATCGATTCAGCTCTAGGATTGCAGAGAGTATAGGCTGAGTCTGCCTGCGCACAAAATTGCATCATAAATCTAATTTAAGTCCTTTATTAGCTAGATATATGGAGTGTACTGAATTTTTAATGAATCTAAAGAAAGGAAAACATTGATTTGCAGGATATGGCCTTTTTGTGTTGTGTTGAGTTGAATTGAGTTGAGTTGAGAACAATAAACCAAAGATTTTGTTTAACCCTTTGACTCCTAACATTGATTAGCACCTAATTTCTCCTAACATATCACTCTTGAATCACACATCAAAGTTATGGGAATAATGGAAGTTCTTAATTGTTAGACAAATTCTCCTTGTATGGAGAATGTGCACACTTATTTTAAGGTGTAGAGGGTTGAACAATATTGTACAAAAAATGAAAAACCTTGATTTTATTATATTCATTTTTTGTGGTACTGACTTACAGTGCAGTACTTGGGCACTTAAACTCTTTGACATGTCAAAGTGACCAGCATCTAATTTCTCCTTTCAATATCTCCCCTCTTCTAAACATTATGGGAAAGAGAATACAGGAAATTATCACAAACTAAAGGAGCTCTTGATTGTTAAACAAATTCTCCTTGTGAGCATCATAGAAAATGTATAGAAAACAGTATGGAGAACAAGCATACTGATGTTAGGGTGTAAAGGACTATGGCTGATAAATTTCAATTATATTCCTTGATTTTACCAATGAATGGTCTATTACCTTGTATAATATGTAGAAAATGTGGAACCTCTTGAAATTTGACTGTCTCCTTAAGAACACAATGTAAGGCCTAAACTTGCTTTTGGTATTATATCTTTTTGCTAGAAAGAGGATTTGATCTGGTATTCCGCTCTGCTGATGACTCAAGCCTCTCTCTTGTAAAATACGGAGAATTTCTCTATCAGCATCTTGTGATATTTTCACCATCTGTTGAAGGTTTGTTTACTTCCAATTGCAGAATACAACAATACTAACTTGACAAGAGTTTCACAACACTTGAGCTTTTTATGTTTTCCTATGTTTCCCCCTGAGATAATGGCTAAAAAAACAATAGAAAATAAACCAATTTTAGAATTGACTTTTGAGGAAAAGAAATCTAGGATCCACAGCCTTCCATTAATGCCTTTGTGCTTTTTTGATACAGGTTCATTAGGACTATATTACCAGAATAATTTTTACAGATAGAATAATTAAAAATTTTTTGCTCCATTTTGGAATTTATGTCTATCTTGCCCTGTCATTCAATTCAGAATTTGGTGGTTCACTGAATGTCAGAGCAATCACTGACTTTATTGATGGAGGAGGAAATGTTCTTGTGGCAACAAATTCTGCAATTGGTAAGTGAGCTGTTCACCCTTTGTACCAAGTTTGCATACTTCTTTAAGTTTTTTTGTTTATCCTAGTACTTATACAAGCATGAGAACTCTAATGTCATTCCTTTTGTTAATTATTGCAGGTGATCCCATTCGTGAACTTGGAAGTGAATGTGGAGTGGAATTTGATGAAGAGAAAACTTCTGTTATTGATCACATCAACCATGATGTTTCTGATTTGGATCAGGTATTTTTCTATCCCTTTTAAGTAGTTACTGTCAATTTTTGCTGGATAATGAGGATCATTAAACTGCACTTAAATATTGAATCCTTTACTCCCTAAGATCAGTATGAATATTCTCTACACTATACTAAACATTCATCTTTTCAGTGTCACTGACAAGGAGAATTTGTTTGACCATCAAGAAGTTCTCTAGTTGACAATTATTTCCTGTATTCTGTCGACCTTAATGTTTAATTGAATGATAACACTGTGAGGAGAAATCTATTAGATTAAAGATTGGTCAGCCATCCTCCTTTTTTCAGAGGCATTTTGTGATCTTTCATCGGTGAGACTGGCAAAGAAATGTAGGATTTTAAGTAGCTGTTGTGTCCTTAAGCACAGTGTGAATAAAGAGTCACAAAATAAACTGAGAAGATCTAGAAAAGAGGAAGATTACTGAAAAAACCAAGAGCAACTTAAGTTTCACCTGTTTTCATCTGCTCTACCTCTTCGGTGTACTTCCCTGACAATCATTCCTTCCAATAATATTTTCTATTTCTTCCCTTCATTCCCATTTTAAATTAGTAATTCCAGGTTGCTCAGATGACAATCAACAGAAAGCAAGAAGAAATAACCTTATTGATCGAAACTATAACAAAATTCTTGAATGTGACTGGTTATCACCAGCCCGATTTGAGCACTAATAGGACAGTATATGCATCATGCTTGTAACTGGGCTGTGTAATAGGACAGTTAAAGGGAAAGTTAACATGTCATGCCTGTGTGAGTGGACAGAACACATCATGTGGGCAGGCTGTTTTCTGGCATTTCACCAAGTTAAATGTTGTTTTTCTTATGAAAACGTAAAACTCGTATCTAGTTTCCTTCTCAAATTTTGTCATAGTTGTGATTAGGTAACAGGACTTCATGTCATCCAATTCTTTCTGTAATTTTACTCATGGTTAACAAATTGGACTCCGGCTTTGCAGTTGTCCAATTTTGTCAATCACTCATAAGATTACAGACCAAATTGGACTCCACGTGGTCCTATTACCATCATGAATACTTCTCTGTTTGGCCTGCAACCAGCATGAAAAGTGTTCCTCAGCTTACAGGAACCAAAAATCAATGTTTGAGTATCTTGTATGAAGTGCAATACCTTTGTGACTGTCTTTTTGTAATCGTATTTCTAGCATACTCTAATTGTTGCCGACCCTTCAAATGTCATCAAGGCTAGCACTGTTACAGGACACTCAGTGACAAACCCCTCATTATTTAAAGGAGTTGGGTAAGTAGAGTTATCTCTGCCAAGATCTGATTTGGATTCTCCCCTTTTTTTTTTCTCCCCTTTAGCTGCTACACAGTTTCCTGCAAATCTGTTACAAGAATGTAGTGTTGGATAAGATATCTACTTCTTCCTGGAGAGTTTCAGTATTCTTGTTACCTATTTACTGTAATATATTAGGGAGGATTTACATGTCAATCACCTCTGGGAGTTAAGGGGTTAAAGTTTACAGAAAAAAGACATCTGAGTTGAAGTCTTTTTGTAACTCCTACCATAGCATTTTGTATCTTTTTATTGTCTGAAAGAGAAATATGCATGTAATAATTTCTGTTTGAGAAGCAAGTGCTGTATGCAAACTTCATTTTGTTTTTCCTTTTGACAGAATGACTGCTGATCCTGACAATCCCCTTGTAATGGAGGTCTTGACAGCATCTTCTACTGCTTATTCATACTACCCTGATGTCAAGATATCTGAGGTAAAGTCTTCTAACCTTGACTGGGGGTACTGTGTTATTTTCTTGGGAAAGTGATGCAATACCTCACAGACCCCATGTGGGAATGTTAATGAGTACTGGTAAACTTTTGACAAATTTGTAGGAAATACTTGAGAGTGGCCTGAGATGCAGTTGCTCTCAATTTATGGGGATCAATATCAGTCATGCTGCAGAAGCTGAGATAAGCTTTCCTAGTGCAGGCCACTTGGTTTGTACTTTAGCCCTTTACACCCTAACATCAGTATGCATATTCTCCATACTGTTCTCCATACATTTCCAAAGAGGCTGACAGGGAGAATTTGTTTAACAATCAAGAGTTGGTGATCATCTCCTCTATTCCCATGACTTTCGTGCTTGATTCAGGGGGGATAGGGTAAGGAGAGATAAGATGCCAGTCACTCTCAGGGTCTAAAGGGTTAACTTCTACCCACTTTTCTGTGACTTGGATGGCCAGATTGTCTGGAAGGGGTAACTTTTCCATTTGGATAAGAAAAAATGACCATAAAGGTACTTGTCGAATTGGACAACCAGAGTAAATGTGGAAAGCACACTTCAAAGATCTTGTTATTTTGGAGAAAGGGCATACAAAGGAGATGAGTCTGAATTATTTTTGGTCAGACATCTTCAGCATTTCCATATTGAGTAGGGTTGTTTTAAACTTCTTTCTAAGGTTTACTGATCAACTTAATTAAAGACATGTTTGTATTTTCAGTATCCACATGCTGTTGGCAAGAGCACTTTGTTGATTGCTGGTCTTCAAGCCAGGAACAATGCCAGGGTTGTGTTTTCAGGTTCATTGGATTTCTTCAGTGACGAGTATGTTACCATGTTTACAGTTGATTATTTTGTAAATGTTTCCTACTGTATGTAAACTTGTTATTAAAGCTTTGGTTGAGAAAGCTTCTGCTGAAGGAAATTCATGAAATGTCATGCAAGTTTATTTTGCATTAGAGAAGAAAAATTTTATACATAACACAAACACTGTACTTGAAAGACTTCAGGACTCAAGGTACACATCTTTCAGTGCCCAAGTGTAAATATTAATTAAATCTGCTATGATATAACACTGCTATACTCAACTGACCCACCAGGAAATGGACAGTTCCTTCTTATTTTTTCATCATAAACCAAGAAAAATTTAAACAAAATCGCAAATTGCATTGTTGGACTAATGTCTATGAGTTATAGAGAACTCCCAAGTTCAAACCACTAATTCATTGTAATGACAATGAGGATGATTATGTTTATTATTAATATTACATTATTATTATTCTTATGGTCATGTCCATGGCTTGCTGCCATGTCCACTGAATTTTAGACTTGCATTCTTTTATGTTCTTTCTTCTTTTCTCTATTTTCTTTGGAAACATTGATTTTTAGACTATTTATCAATCACAAGTATTTAAAAGATTGAATTCTAAATTGTTGCTTTTTATGTTGATAATTTTACCAGTGAACTCTTATTTTGCTTTAGCTATGCAAATTCTTTGGAGTTAATATAAATTTGTACATAAAGCACTATTTGTTTTCGTTTTATATCCATCTGTAAATATTCTGACTGAGTTGTGAATAAAGTTTCGCCTTTCATTTACTACTATTATTATTATTATTTTTATTGATCAGGTTGATTTGAATTTCATAAGAGTCATGAGACTTGGGTTGGATACAAAATAATGAACATGTACATCAACTGCAAGCTGGACATGAAAAAATTAAGGCACATTTAGACAATGTATTCATAATTTTTCCACAGATATTTCAACAAGCCTGTGCAGAGTTCCAAAGCTGGTTCCAAACAGTATGTGATTTTAATAATTTTTTTTTTATAAATTCAGTATGGAACCCTATCATTTATTTCAATGGCAAGGATTCCAAATTTGACATAAACAAATTATAAGAGTTTCACACAGTTGAGTCAAGGCACAAAGCAAGTGGCCAACACCACTAGAGCTTGCCTTTGTTGTGCACATTTTTTGCTACATGCACTTTTACTACAAATGCTTCTATTTCCCTCTGCAGTCAATAATTTACATGTATTGTCTGATTGTATTATTTTGATCACAGGTATGCTAAATCTGGAAACCAAGATCTGGCCATTGCTCTGAGTGAATGGGTTTTCAAGGAGAATGGTGTCCTTCGTGTGGGAGAAGTGAAACATCATCGTGCAGGAGAAGCATCACCTCCAGCTGCCTACACCATTGAAGAGGATGTGGTAATTAGTTGTCTTTGCATCTCAAGTAATGTGCTACAGGGTTCCCTAGAGGCACTGGCTGCCGACATTTTGGGTATGAACGTACTTGTCCTGGTCTGGGGAAAAAAAGAGTAGCCTTTGCCAGCTAAGTCTTTTTTATGGCTGGCAACTAAGAATTATCTGGAGAACACTGTTACTGTGTTCAATGGATGTGGTTTGGACAGGGGTTCTTGAGCTCCTCTGAAGGAGCTAGTGCTTCTCACAGGGAAACTCAGGGAGTCTTACGGCTCTAGTGTTTTTTTTTTTTTTTTTTTATATCAAATGTTGTTCAAACCAAAAATGTTTTACTTACATGTTTTTCTTCTTTTTCATCTTTCCAGGTTTACAGCATCAGAATTGAGGAGCTGGTTGATGGAAAGTGGGAATCATTCCAAGGGACTGATGTGCAATTGGAGTTCTTCAGGATTGATCCATTTGTGAGGACAACACTCAACAAGTCAAATGGTATTCTAGTCACAATCTTAAACATAATTTATAATATAATATAATCAATAACAAAGGCCTGTTTGTATTATGAAGAGTTTGTTGCAACTTTCAAACACTCTGGTGTATGGTAAAAAAAAGCGAAGGCCTTGTGTTTTCCCCCTAATGTTTTCTTTTAAGTGAAACAGCAGTTTAAAATGGGGGAAGCAAACAATTTAAATACTGTTTTAGTATCAATGAGCTATTTAATTAAAGTACATGTACATGCAGCTTTTTTTTTTAACCTCAGTCATGATGTTTCTTTTATGGTTACAGATGGCCTCTTTGTTGCAAAGTTCAAACTGCCTGATGTGTATGGGGTGTTCCAGTTTAAGGTGGAATATAACCGTGTGGGTTACACTTACCTCCACAGCAAAACTCAGGTATTGACATGTATTCTTTTGTTTTATTGTTGTTTGAATTGTTAGTTTGTACCATTTTGGCATATAACTCTTCGGGCACTTAACCCTTAAACTCCCAAGATCTAATTGGTAATTCTCCTAACTGTCTGCCAAATGATTCACATTATGTTAGTTTGGAGAATTTGGTATCAGATCAATTGATTGATAGTTTCCTTTATTCTTATCACTTGTCTGCATGATATTGTATAGATATAGTAAAGAGAAATTCAGTCTTGGTCACTCACAGGAGTTAAAGGGTCAAGCTTTTTTTGTGGCACATTTTGTTAAGTGGAAGTGGCTATTTCTACTGCAAGTTTACAGTTGGAATTAGTTCAACAACTACCATTGTCTTCCCTTGTTACTATGACCACCTGATTGTAACAATACTGAAAGAGGTGATCATAGCATATGTTCCTTTTTCTGCACTGAATTGTTTTTTCTAAGAGAGACAAGCTAATTTCCAGAAGAACTCGGCACTTTTGTTACTGCAGTTATTCCAGTTCCATCACCTTCAAGCACTAGCCCTTGTCTACCCAAGACAATTGCCACTAACTGACTATCATCTATGGGTCATAACAATACCCTTTGTCACTTCAAAAAAATCTAATCTACACCAGTAGTGCCTTACAGGATTTAGAAGGTGTGCCATCCAAGAGGCTTACACATTTCAAAGGCCAAATTGAACCAATTTAACCTCAGCTATTAAAATGCCTGCTGTGATAAGTGACTTGTTTGTGATGCTTGCTCTTGTGCCATTGATTTGTCACTATTCCACCTCTGAACTGTGATAACATTATAGTGTTTTCTCAAGAAAGCCCATCATGTAGAAAAGGTGTGGTTCATAATGGGTAATTTGATGTTAACAGCTGAGTTGAAAACATAAATTGGCCACTGTAAAGAGTTAAAGGCTGACATTTCGAGCGTTAGCCCTTCATCAAAGCAATAGCTGAAGGGCAAATGCTCAAAACATCAGCCTTCTAACTCTTTATGGTGGTCAATTTATGTTTTCAACTCGGTTGTCAACACCAAATTACCTGTTCTACCCACCCACTGACGCAGCACCACAGTTTCTTTAGAAACTTACCCCCTTTATTGGTTTGTAATGGGTTTCCTGGCTGCCTTTAGTATTTTTTTGTACACCTGTTACTTGAAAATTTAACTTATGCCCTCTTAAGCATAAAAGGCAAACAGTATCTTTGATGAAAGGTTAATTTCAAGTTTTTCTGGGTTTTTTTCAGGTTTCTGTGCGTCCCAGAGAACACACTCAGTATGAGCGGTTCATTCCATCTGCATACCCTTACTATGCCAGTGCCTTTTCTATGATTTTGGGGTTGTTTATCTTTAGCCTGGTATTCCTACATCATCGAGATGAAGTAAAGAGCAAGGCAGACTAACCAGGCCCTTCTTAAGCTTGGATTCATCACCATTTGTAGATTTTTTTTTAAGTCAATAAAATCTGTAACTTGTTACCCAATTTAGAACTCTTTAATTGCCCCACTGCTGTTTCAGAACATGTCCATATCCCACCCCTCTTCCCTGGGAAGGTTTTTAACCTTGAGACCTGTAAGAGTGACAAGCATCTTATTTCTCCTTACAATATCACACATAAATGTCACACTAATAAAGGAAATGATCATCCAACCAAAGAAGCTCTTGATTGTTACACAAATTCTCCTTGTGAGCACCTTACAAAATGAACAGAGCACCATATGGAGAATATGCATACTGATGTTGGGCTGTAAAGGGTTAAGCTTTTGTGGTGGAATTATTCTACTGAACTCCAGACAAAGTATAACTTCTTTGTGAAACTCTCTCCTCCAAGTGCATTGAATTTTATCTTACAAAAATGTAGTAAGAGCACTCATTTTCCTGTTCTTGGCAAGTTTTCTAATAGAACTGTTTATTATTCAAATTAGGGGTTTGAGGTGATATTAAGTTGTGAAAATATCTCTGACTATCAAAATCTAGCAGTCTTACAATGAGAGTTTGTATGTCATTTGAAGGGACGTTAACTGTTGACACCCTGGCATGAATATGTAAATTCTCCATACTGCTCTTTATACATTCCCTATTGTATTGCCAACAAGAGTTTGTTTGACAATCACTGGCTTCTAAATGTTTGCAATCATTTTCATTCCTCCAATGACCTTTGTGTTTGATTCAGCAGTGATATGTTGTAAGGAGAAATTAGGTCCCAGTTACTCTTACGCGTTAGAAAGTTTAGGCCTGAGATAAACATTATCATGCACAAAGGGTTCTAAAGAGGGCATCTGGTAGGGGCTGGCAAAAAAAGAATCCTTATACAAACGTACTCATATGCTCTCCTCAAAGTCTTTTGCCTTATTTCACAAGCACCAGGCTCGGTAAACAGTTGATTTTCTAGAAGTGAACCTGTTCTCCTTTCCCAAATTAATACCTTTTTCAGTGGAGCAAAAACTAAACTCAAGAAAAAAAATCAAGTCACCCCCAACAACAACACCACAGGGATATTATTTCTAGTTTCACTTCAGTTAATCACCAGACTAATAATGTGCACAATGTTAACTTCCATCATCTGGAGACAAAGGAAGGTCATATTTTTGATACATTTGAAGTGAGATTATGCTGACAAAGCAACATAATGGCATTATTATCATTATTATGGCTCCTATGGGCACATAAGGATGTAACAAATAAGTGACAGAACAAGGTTGACTTTCATTAGTAATAACATGAGCATGCAGATATGTAACATAAAAGTATCAATGGAATTTGGAAGCACTCTTTGCAGTAATGAACACCACTTAAGCAATAGTGAAAATGAAGCCAGAAAAAAAATTCAGGCTTGTACAAGATTTGGACCCATGACCTCCATAAAACTGGTGCAGTGCTCTACCAATTGTGCAACATACAAGACATTAATCATGCATACTGAAAAACTGGCCCTGCTTGGTTAGTATAGGTAATCACATGAGGCCAAGTACTATTAAGGATTAATTGCACTAGAGTTTTCAAAATTTTCCAAAATTTTGAAAACTCAAGTGCAATTAATCCTTAATAGTACGAGGTCTCATGGGATTACTTGTTTATCAATAAAGGGCAAAATTTATACGAAGGAAAATCACGTGCGCAGTCTATTTTTATCTGGGAAGCAAGGATTAGCAATGCAACGGATTAGCCAATCATTAACAGGTAATCATGCCCTCTCTTGATTACTAAAAATGCCCTCTCTCTCAACCAATCAGCGCTCAGTAATTTTGCCCTTTATTGATAAAATAGTGGATAACACCATCTCACAGACAAATCACAAGTCAGAGGATAGCCCAAGGCATTTTGTTAAAAATATCCCATGAATGTCAATTTATCTGTTGGATGGCATTATCTGAACAACTGAACACTGATTTTTATTTGATGACGATGGCCTTAGGCTATTAAATAGCAAGTGTAAACAAGGCTTTACTCTCAGCCACCCATCCCACTCCCATGAGTGACCAAGACAGAATTTCTCTATATAGTATCAATACAGCATAGAGCGGACAAGTGGTGAGAATAAAGTAAAATGTCATTTAGGGATTGTTAGTTGATCAAATACCAAATTCTCCAAACCAACATCATAGGAATTGTATTGCAGACAGTAAGGAGAATTACCAATGAGATCTTGGGAGTGAAAGGGCTCATTATACTTTTCCAACTGAGTTGACCAATTGAACCACACAGTCTAATTTTGTTCCTTGTGTGTTTAATAATTTTACACCTCACCACATTATGATGGAAACCTAAGCCATATTTATGCAAAGGTAAGAAATATGGATAAAAATATGAAAAAATGTGCATGTATGTACAAAATAATATAAACATCACAAAACACTAGTCTACCTCTTTATGGACTACAGGTTGATCAATTTTCAATATTAAACTTATCAGGTAAGTCCTAGTTACAACACATGCTGTAATATATTATTAATACTTTTGTATTGTTTCATCATAGCCCCTCAGATAGGAAAGAGAGGGGGAAACTGTTAATTTAACCTGTATTTAAAATGGACCTTTATCCTAGATGGCAACCACCTTAAAAAAAAAAAAAGTAATTGGTAGGAAAAGAAATTGTCATCTAAATATTGTGATCATTTCAGGGTTTCTAACAGTTTCCTGTGCAGTTAACAAGTCTGGTGATTGTAATTTTCCACTGCCATTGAGGACACAGGTCCTTTGACAAAGTGCTTGAAAGAAGGCTCTGGGTGACCGCTAACTCTCCAGTGAAATTTTCCCCTTTTTTAATTATACATCAAAGCTGGAACACACTAAGCATTATGCTTTACATTCCTCTGGCTGGGAGAAACAATATCACAAGGAAAGTTGTTCTTACACATGGCTAGACCCTAAAAATGGTTTCCATGACTCTTGGGGGCAGCTTTTTAATTGCATACCCCCATTACTGACTTTGCCATGAATATTTGGCAATCTATCTACAAAGAGTGTTAATTCTCAAATTCTAAACTATTGCACATGATAAACATGCTTGGTTTCATTGTGTGTGATAAGGGTATGATTGTGAGGGTCAGCTATCTATAATTAGTTACCAAAGGTGAGCAGGAAGCTGCTGTAACACATTGCGGGGACATTGCAGTGACTTAGAGATTTTGGTCTGTGACGGGGCTTTGTAGCTGCTATGCATTGCACAAATTCTAACAGGAATTCTTCTGATAATCATTGTAATAATAGGAGTCATAGTTGCATGATTTGGAAGAAGTATGCACAAAACCATTTAACAGAGATACCCATCTCAGGGACTTGTCACCTAGTGTGTTCCGCACTGTATGCAATTGCATATACAAATCTGGCTTTTGATCTGAAGTCACCATGGAGACTAAATTCCAACTGCACCTTCAATACTATTGTTAAATGTACATGAGATCACCACATACACCTAATGACAATGTGGAACCAATCACACTACAGACCTGAAATGAAGTATTTTTACCTTCTGACACTTGAAACAGTCAATGCCCTTTCTAACTTTCTAAGTTATTTGGGTGCAACATGATTGGTTTTTCACTGCCAAAGTTACCTGAGCATGGCAGTCTTGTTACAAAGGTTAAGTCCTACCAAAACTGAATTAAAAACTAGCAAAAGACATCTTCTGTTTTAATATTCACAATTTAAAGATTCTATTTGGAGGATACTGTTCACATTGACTTGCAACTAAAACTATGTGGTAAGAACACAAGAGCAAATCTCAAAAAATGCACCTTAAAATACCCAGCATGGGTCCCTGGCATATGTATATGGCTCAATTAAGGATAATTTTGGGACAGCAACCCCTAAAAATATTTTTTCAGAGCCCTCATTGAACAATGCACCCAGTCTGCAACAAAATAAAAATCAACAAGCAGTTGAGTGGGCCAAGAGATTGTCGGTAAATAGAATAACACCTTTACTTCTATGAGGTGTCTTGAGGATGATACTACAAGCAGGTACATGTAAAACCCATTTCTTGTCACGGCTAAAAATAAAAAAAACTGCTATAACCAGTCATTCATTCTTACTATTGTGACACAGTCATCAAAAGAAGTTTGATGCATGTCAAACAGCATACCTTCAAATTGAAGGTAAATTCTTCTCTTAGAGAAAACGTCACAACATTAGCTGGTCATGATTCATCATTATCATTCACCACAGTTTCTTGGTGATACTCGATACTTTTTTCATAATTGTAAACCTAGAAGTTGTAAGTGGGAGAGGGCTCGTCCATAAAGTTATTATCATCATCGTAGACATTGAAGAAGTTTGCTACAGGCCCCTGGACCTTGCATCCAAAACTTTGAGAGGGAATAGGATTTTTTTGTTGGATTTACAGGAACAAACTTTGAGTATAATTCAAATACTTGCATATTACTAATTGGTCCAATACAATCACAGAGAATACTCACACTATAATAAATTTGAGCACTTCCTCAATGAGAATGGTAATGTTCCTTTTCATCCAAGTCAAAATAAATAATTTTGTAGGAGTCCTGGATAAAAAGGAAACCACACTTCTCAAGGGGGGGGTTGGGTTTGTCTAGATGGTGAAGTTTACCTCCCCCCCCCACCCCTACATCTCTAAGGTATGTTTAAAAGCCATTTCACCTTTCATATTTAAATAATTTTTACTTTAAACTACTAGTGTACATACTCTAAAAAACATGTTATGTCAATGAATGCTTTCCATTCCTGAACTTTGCTTCATCTTCTGTCCTTCCCTCCCAATAATAATTACAAATATCACAGTTGCTACCCTGCTACCTGTATACAGACTCATAGCAATGAATCCCAGTCAAATTCCTCATCCTCATCGTCATCCATTAGCGCTGGTGCTCTTGTCCCAATCATTGTATGCTGATTACCAGTCTGACCCACTGTGGGTTGATTATTAATTGACGTCACTTTGATGCCTGGGATGGAGTGCTGTGAACTGCCACTAAAACTTGCCGAACTGCTGTAACTATGCTGAGAACCTTGTAAAGGGGAGCCTCCAGATGTAAACTGGGGATTGCTTACTTGAAGCATTCCTTGTGGACTGCCCATCATATTGCTACTGTTGGATGAGGATGGG